>NC_134696.1:18886972-18986972 GCF_050947455.1 Rhinoderma darwinii | reverse complement strand
CCCCTTAACTGTCAATGGGGCGTGTAATGGCAAGGGGGTGTGTAACATCGCTGTGACACTGTCCAATCAGTTACGGACAGTCTGACAGCAAGAGCTGGAGAGAGGAGAACATGTGCATGTTCGCGTGTGCATGTGCATGTGCTCGCAAGTCACACAGTCTTGCCTTGTCTGCCGAGAGCTGAAGAGTGAGTGAGGGTGCGCGCGCACACACTCTACTCTCTTTAGCTCTTGCTGTGGTACTGCCTGTAGCTGATTGGACAGTGTCACAGCAATGTTACACGCCCCATTGACGTTCAGGGGGTTATTTAAATATCGGGCGCCAAATATAATGGCACTGATATCTAAATAACGGAGGAGGGTAGGCAAAAAATGTAAAGTGCCCCAAGGTTTGTGCCGCCCATCCTCATTACATGCTGCACTCAGCTGCACATGTATGGGCAGGTGAAAGGTTCTCTTTAAAGACATACAGTAGTAACCTTTTTTTTTTTTTATTCGTTAACTATTGAAAAAAATATTGAAATAAATAAATTGCCAAATGGCTTGATAATGAGTCATTTTTTTGTAATTTTTTTTTTTTCATAAAATACCTTGTTTTCCAAATTACAAACATTGACTGGTTCTATATCCATTTTGGCCATATCTTGACCAAACTAAACACGTCCAACCTTTAGCTATCCGGCCAAAATCACTGTTAGTTTAATTGGCTGAGGATTACTCACAAGGTGACATCGAAAAACTGATAGGGCCCAGTGGGAGTTCAATGTTAGAGTTGGCCTTTCCCAACAATAATCACAACCAATCATAGTAATTATGACACACACTATTTTTTCTCTTCTCCCGTATGTTTATGACGTATCAGAAGATCATTCTGACTGGATTTTCTCTTAAAGTATCTAATTTAATTGCTAAATTAAAGATACCCATGCTAGGAACTGGACCACAGAACTGTGTAAATGACTGGGCACAGATTTGCATGATTCAAGGTGTGTCATATACCTTTCTCAGGGCCATATATAGTCAGGATTTCTTTTTGGACTATACGTAACAAATCAAAATATTTTTGCCCAAAAAGTTGAAAGCCTTCTGCTCCGAATTGCTGCATGTGTTTGCATGGCTCTTTATACTAAAATAAATGACTGGACTATTTAAAGCTTTCCAAACCTAGTTATGTGCATCCAATATATTGTATCAGTCATATACTGTTGACTTTTTAATTCCACCTCTTTCCTGAAAAGAACATGGTACGAGTTTGCATTAAAAAAAAACAAAAAAAAAAAACAATGTTGGCAATCCCACATCTAGGTTTTGTAGTACTTCTGAGTGAGTGACTGGTGTGAACTGCTCACCCCAGCCTTCAGAGCCAGCTGTAAACAGTTACAGTCGGGGTCTGCAAAGAGATGCCAGTTTTTAATTGGCCATAAGGGCTTCTGGGACAACACAATAGTAGACCGAGGCCAATTGAATTCTTGTACTATAGTCGACAAGCAGGCAGTTTGGATTGAATCACAACTTTGCATCTGTGTACCCTCAACAACTGCATCTCCGTAACTGTGTGGTTATCACTTAACATGTAAATGAGGGGTTTACGACGCATCTGAGAGCCACGTCCCATGGGTGGTTTGTTGGTGCCAATAGCAGAGAAACCAAGGCTTATTCTTCTAGCAGCAGATAAAACAGAGAAAGCTGTTTAGGAGTCTTTTTTTTACTGCTTATTAGGTTATCTATGTGGATTTAGATATCGGTAGTCGAACACTCTGGTCTACTACATAAAGACCATAAAATGCAACAGTATGCCAAATAACATGACATTGCCAATAAAAGGAATTATCAACTTTTCAGGGCAAACATTAAATCAAAGTAGATGTATGAGGTCTACTATTCCTCCTTAGGCTTTATGCACACGACTGGGCCGGTAATTACGACCCGTAATTACGGGCACGGCCGGCCGTTTTTACAAGCCGTACTCCCATTATAAAGTATTGGAGCACAGTCCGTAAAGTAAAAAAATAGGACATGTCCTATTTTTTTGGGCAGGTTTCTACGGGACATACGGGAAGGTGTCCATCGGCCATAGAAATGAATGGGCGATTTTACCGTGGTGTGCATGGGGCCTTAACCATCAATATTTTTGATTATAGACACTGGCTAAAAAGATCTATATAGTTCTTATAGCAGTAAAAGATGCGTTCTGAAGGGACCAAAATAGTGGTGTATAAAGGGGTAACACAGGTTAGGGAGAGGAACACCTCCTCTTGACACATGGATAGACAACTTCGGAGGTGCACAGATCAATCGGCTAGGCAGGAAAAGACCATCAGAAGAAGATGGAGATTCCCGCACTTTGTCTAGTGAACCCCAGACAATAAAATCCATTGCGATACATGGAAAAACCTTGCAACATTTGCCCCTTAGCATAAGAAAGCTCGATGCGTCTTTAATAATAGTGCAGTATTCTTGCTATTTTATACACATTGGCACATTGAAAATCCTCCATGACGAAAGGAAAAGAGCATGCCGGGAGGCGCCAGCTTTCTGCAAGGTTTCTCATGTACTGCCATGGATTTTATTGCTGATGTAAAATAAAGAATTCATGTGTTACCCTGGATTCAGTGCTGGACACCTCCGTCTACTCATACAAGGGACTAGTTATACTGCAAACGGAAGACGTGTGAAATCTCTGCAAAGAAAAAAGGATTCGCCAGACAAGATTACGGTCTTCCTTGGCAGAAGCTATAGTCAAAAAGGGGGTTTGCTGTGTCTAAAATGCCATGCAATGGTGGAATCCCTTTCAATGTCCCAATATCTCCTTCTATCCTATATCGAATACACGGAGCAATGAAGTCAGTGCAAGAATTCCTTCAGAAGGTCCCAACTCAATCCATGGTATTGTCTATGGGTCTTCAGCTCCACCACTATGGACCATGATGGACTAGTCCAGGATTGAAAAAAAACATGGCTACTTTCTTCCAAAAACAGCACCACACCTGTCCATGGGTTAGGTCTCAGCTCAGCTCCATTGAAGTGAATGGGGCTGAGTTGCAATACCACACACAGCCTGTGGACAGATGGGGCACCGTTTTTAGAAAAAAAAATCCAGGACAAACCCTTTTAATCTTTAGGTCACCTATTATATATTCTGAGCAAAGGAACCTAAAAACTGGTCCCACTTATTATGTAATAAGTCTACATTCAATTTATGGGTATCATTCCTGCAACTTTGAAGTCCTTAATGGCACCATCTTCACTGACTCGAGCTTGGTCATGCCCAAGACATGACACAATTCAAAAGCGGACGTCACCAACCTCAATATATTTATAATTGACCTTGATACTACAATGTAACATATTGTTTCGTCCTTCTCGCTGGCCAGGGCTTCTCTGTCTCGACGCCTTCACATTCTTAGGTGCCTTGTAACAATATAATTGTTACATGAATTATATTTCATTCTAGCTTCTAATTCTACATCAGGTTCCTCCTGTCCTGGGGATTGTGGCTCTGGAGCACTGAACGAGTTACATTTAACATTTTTTTGCCGCTCTCCATGTTCCTGTTTTCCTGGTTGATAAATGTCACCAGTTTCATCTGTAGGATTGTACACTGCTAAAACTCAGCACTACACCACGCTGATTAATGATCCATTCTGGAGGTGATATTTTAAAATGGTTTATTTTTTTCTTCAATTGCGCTCTACAGAAGATGAATGTAAACATTAATAATTTGTTTTGCCGGCCAGTGTGTTTTCCTACTCACAAAATAATTGTGTGGCCTTCTGGTAGATGGTCGTCCATTATATGGATTGATGTGGATGTAATTTACTATCATACACTTTATAATTTTGGGGTAAAGTAGACAGAAACAGCGCCACTCTTGTCCATGGTTGTGTCTGGTATTACATTTATTGGTATTGTATCACATAAATGTGTCTGAGCTGCAATACCAGGCACAGCCCATGGATCAGAGTGGAGCTGTTTGTGGTTAAATAGCAGATGTATGTATTTTTTTGTAGTCTTATACAACCATTTAAAGGATGTCCAATACCATTTATTGTCTACAATAAGAAACTTCTTGTCTTAAGGTGCTGATAGGTTGCCGGACACGGCTCTTGGCTTTATCTAAGGGTAGAATAAAATGTGCCGTAACTTTACACCATGGATTTTATAGCAGATCATTTTCCACAAAATCTGCCTATTTTACATGCAGATTTTGATGAGGATTGGGCGTGGATTTCACCCTTTGCATTGGAAAGGATGAAATCTGCAGCAGTCGGAGACAAATTCGCATCGGAAATTCTGGTGGATTTGACACGGTATAAAATTAGAATGAATCCACCCTAATAGTGGTAGGTTAGGGTTAACACAAAAGTCTTAAAATGTTTCGTGTCCCCATAGAATCGCCATATGGTGTCATTATGTGACACCATATTAGAGAGCATGTCTCCTTAGATACAATGCTCCGGACCAATGTCCATAATATGGAAACATGGCACCATTTTTTTTAATAAGAAGCAAACAGAGAAATGCTTCAAAGCTTTTTAAAGGGTTCCGTGTCATGTTGTAACCATGTACATGAGGCTTAACCCTAAGGGCACGTTCAGACATGGCAGAATTTTTCCGCTGCAAATGTTGATGCAGATTTAGGGCAATTACGCAACGAATCTGCAGCAACATTTGCATATTTGACAGGTAATTCAGACGTTGCAGAAAACACAGCGGACTTGTCACAGATTTCAGATTTTGCATTGCAAAGGCTGAAATACGCAGTGAAATTCCGCTTCTTCTCCGCAACAGTCAGTGCATGCTGCGGAGGGAAAATTCTGCACTGCAGCCTATGGTCCGCAGCGGAGTTTTCCGCAACGTCTGAACTAACTTTCCTAAAAATGTATAGAAACAAATGTAAAAAACGGCCGCTGGAGAATTCCACATCAGACTATCCACAGCAATTCCGCCACGTGTGAACATGCCCTAAAGGTATGTTCACACAGGCTATTTTCAGCCGTTTTTCACGTCCCAAAAAATGGCTGGAAAATCGGAAGCAGAACGCCTACAAACATCTGCCCATTGATTTCAATGGAAAATACCGCGTTCTGTTCTGACGGGGAGTTATTTTACGTCTCCTTTTCAAATAACGGCGCGTAAAAAGATGCCTCGTAAAAAGGAGTGCATGTCACTTCTTGAGCAATTTTTGAGCCGTTTTTCATTGACTCAATAGAAAAACAGCTCCAAAAACGTCCGTAAAAACCGCAAGTTGCTTAAAAAACGGCTGCAAATCAGGGGCTGTTTTCCCTTTAAAACATTTGTATTTTCAGCCATATTTTGTTAAAGGGAACCTGTCACCAGTATTTCACCTACTAAACCAACTATACCTGGTGGTAGTGGGTGAAAAATAATTTCTATGTAACCTATAATTGGCTCTGTAGCCTTAGTATTCAGCTTTTTGTGTTCCCGCACTGTATGCTAATGAGCAGAAAAGAGTCAGATCTTCATTTCTCAAGTCTTTCCGAGTTTACTCCGCCTCCTTACTTTTGATTGACAGCTCCTCGCCTTCCCCCAGCACACAAAATCCCGCGCTTGTGCATTGATGTCCTCTTCTGGGGTGCGCACAAAGGGACACCGGATTATTACGATAAAAGGCGCAAAACGTTTGCAGACCGTTATTTACAGTCGGAGGAGGAGTTTAGGAGAGGGGATAACGGCAATTAACTTTTTATAGCAGCGGCCAGTGAGGGATAAGTAAAGTTCAATAGGTGAAATGCTGGTGACCGGTTCCCTTTAAGCGTTTGAACTTACCCTTACCCTACTAAGGCCCCATTCATATCGTGTTTGTGCTATCCGCCAAGCGTATATGTTTTTTTTTTATATAAAAACGTGGACCATTGAAGACCTATACAAACATGTACCATTTTCTGTTTACGTCTGTGTTTTTTAAGTGAACACTGATATAAAAAAAAAAACGGATCGATTTACTGTATGTAAAGGGATATAAACGTATAGCATTACGTTTGCATACGTCGTCTATGGAGATCAATGCCCAAAAAAATGTTACGCCGCGTATACCTTTTTTGAAGTACGGAATAGCATAGCAGACTACACTATTCAGTACTTTCATAAAACAGTATCCCAACATAACCGTGACAAACATAGACCAAACGGATGCTATTTTGGTCTACTTTTGACCCATTATAGTCTATGTATACGCCGAGCTTTACGTTTCAATACTTGTTTAGTGTTTAAAAACGTATACGCTCGGCGGATAGCACAAACGCGGTGTGAATGGAGCCTAACCCTAACCCCACTAACCCTTAAATAAGAATTATCCAAAAACAGACAACTCCTCTAAGAATGGCTTCAGTTGGGTAGAAGAATTTCCTTGCATTCCTTGCTATGGAGTATGGAACCATAGAAGACCATAGATATTAACGCCTCTTGGAGGGTAGAGAAGAAAATGTAGATTAGGAGGCTAAATCCGGTCCTGAGTTCGCTGCGCACCTCCTGTAACCCACATCTTAATTGCGGCGTCCTGATTGTGAATCAGCTCGTTGGAATGGCAATCCTCCGCACTGCCGGAATGTTAACTATGGGTTTCCTTTAAAAGAAAGATCCAATTATATTTTTGTGTCTTCTCTTTTTTTTTTTCCCTGTTGCAACCCAGCATGAAGCAGTAATTACATGGCCAGTATGTGTGTGTATGTGATGAATTAAACAAATTATATAGATATTATAAAAGGAATGGAAAATAACTTGGGGAACAGCCAACTGTTACAAAGGACCCAAGACAATGGACAAATGGTCTTAATTATTGCTGCTCCTGGTTGCTTGCACAGCGCTGATTATTATTATTATTATTATTAGGTTTATGCTTTAATCATAAATTGCCAGGATATTCCATACCCGAGTACAATGTGTGGAGAGATACACAGACAAATATCACATTTATATGTCACTTGTATACTTGTAATTGGAGCTTCATTATTCTGCTCGGGTCCAGGTACCATAGAGAATTCTTCCAATATTCTGACCAGGTTTGTTCCTGACTTGGAGTGGCAATATATCGATTAATCCCAGCCATATATATATATGAACCCCTCTATTATAAGAGTGGAGACTTATTCTGCAATGTTGTATTATCCTTTCTGTCCAGTGTTAATTTAACTGTAAGACTAGAGCGTAAGTAAATATATGTGTTTGTGTGCGTGTGCGTGTGCGTGTGCGTGTGTGTGTGTGTGTGTGTGTGTGTGTGTGTGTGTGTGTATGTGTGTGTGTGTGTGTGTGTGTGTGTGTGTGTGTGTGTGTGTGTGTGTGTGTGTGTGTGTGTGTATGTGTGTAATAAAACACTAATGACTTGGTGAATTCCTGGGGAGTGACATATAGTTTGTCACTTGCGATATAAGTATATTGTATGACAAATCTGTGAAATTATTGAGAGACTATGGTAGCAAAGGAGGGAAAGAAGGAAGGAAGGAAAAGAAAAATGGTTTAGATGAGAAAACATAGTTAGATACATGAAAGATAGATATAGATAGATGATGATAGATAGATAGATAGATAGATAGATAGATAGATAGATAGATAGATAGATAGATAGATAGATAGATAGATAGATAGATAGATAGATAGATAGATAGATAGATAGATAGATAGATAGATAGATATGAGATAGATAGATAGATAGATAGATAGATAGAGATAGATAGATAGATAGATAGATAGATAGATAGATAGATAGATAGATAGATAGATAGATAGATAGATAGATAGATATGAGATAGATAGATAGATAGATAGATAGATAGATAGATAGATAGATAGATAGATAGATAGATAGATAGATAGATAGATAGATAGATATGAGATAGATAGATAGATAGATAGATAGATAGAGATAGATAGATAGATAGATAGATAGATAGATAGATAGATAGATAGATAGATAGATAGATAGATAGATAGATGGAGCACAAAAAAATGGCGACAGCACACTGAGAACACTAATGTCACATAAATATAAACATATATGCATTACTACTAAATCTACTTACAATAGGGAGGTTCTTAGTGCACATTTTTATCAAATTGTGTGACCCCACCTGCCACGACAAGGCGACCTCTATGAGGTGGGAACCTACTCTGCACAAAAACCCAGAACTGGGCATAAACCTACATACATCTGGGGATGGTAGGAACCAGCATTAAACGAATTAAAATCACCCAGGGCAGAATGGGAGGAGTGCAAGATCAAAAAATGAAACAACACTTGTATACAGGTGCAAGAACGCCTGTGACTGCAAATATACAGCACACAAGAAAATGGCGACAGCACACTGCGAACACTAATGTCACCTAAGCCGCTAAATATAAATAAACATGCAGATAGGTATATACAGTGAAGGAAATAAGTATTTGATCCCTTGCTGATTTTGTAAGTTTGCCCACTGTCAAAGACATGAACAGTCTAGAATTTTTAGGCTAGGTTAATTTTACCAGTGAGATATAGATTAAATAAAAAATAAAAAACAGAAAATCACATAGTCAAAATTATATATATATTTATTTGCATTGTGCACAGAGAAATAAGTATTTGATCCCTTTGGCAAACAAGACTTAATACTTGGTGCCAATACCCTTGTTGGCAAGCACAGCAGTCAGACGTTTTTTGTAGTTGATGATGAGGTTTGCACACATGTTAGATGGAATTTTGGCCCACTCCTCTTTGCAGATCATCTGTAAATCATTAAGATTTCGAGGCTGTCGCTTGGCAACTCGGATCTTCAGCTCCCTCCATAAGTTTTCAATGGGATTAAGGTCTGGAGACTAGCTAGGCCACTCCATGACCTTAATGTGCTTCTTTTTGAGCCACTCCTTTGTTGCCTTGGCTGTATGTTTTGGGTCATTGTCGTGCTGGAAGACCCAGCCACCAGCCATTTTTAATGTCCTGGTGGAGGGAAGGAGGTTGTCACTCAGGATTTGACGGAACATGGCTCCATCCATTCTCCCATTGATGCGGTGAAGTAGTCCTGTGCCCTTAGCAGAGAAACACCCCCAAAACATAATGTTTCCACCTCCATGCTTGACAGTGGGGACGGTGTTCTTTGGGTCATAGGCAGCATTTCTCTTCCTCCAAAAACGGCGAGTTGAGTTAATGCCAAAGAGCTAAATTTTAGTCTCATCTGACCACAGCACCTTCTCCCAATCACTCTCAGAATCATCCAGATGTTCATTTGCAAACTTCAGACGTGCCTGTACATGTGCCTTCTTGAGCAGGGGGACCTTGCGGGCACTGCAGGATTTTAATCCATTACGGCGTAATGTGTTACCAATGGTTTTCTTGGTGACTGTGGTCCCAGCTGCCTTGAGATCATTAACAAGTTCCCCCGTGTAGTTTTCGGCTGAGCTCTCACCTTCCTCAGGATCAAGGATACCCCACGAGGTGAGATTTTGCATGGAGCCCCAGATCGATGTCGATTGACAGTCATTTTGTATGTCTTCCATTTTCTTACTATTGCACCAACAGTTGTCTCCTTCTCACCCAGCGTCTTACTTATGGTTTTGTAGCCCATTCCAGCCTTGTGCAGGTCTATGATCTTGTCCCTGACATCCTTAGAAAGCTCTTTGGTCTTGCCCATGTTGTAGAGGTTAGAGTCAGACTGATTTATTGAGTCTGTGGACAGGAGTCTTTTATACAGGTGACCATGTAAGAGCTGTCTATAATGCAGGCACCAAGTTGATTTGGAGCGTGTAACTGGTCTGGAGGAGGCTGAACTCTTAATGGTTGGTAGGGGATCAAATACTTATTTCTCTGTGCACAATTCAAATAAATATATAGAATTTTGACAATGTGATTTTCTTTTTTTTTTTTTTATATAATCTATCTCTCACTGGTAAAATTAACCTAGCCTAAAAATTCTAGACTGTTCATGACTTTGACAGTGGGCAAACTTACAAAATCAGCAAGGGATCAAATACTTATTTCCTCCACTGTAGTTAGATGATAGATAATAGATAGAGAGATAGATAGATAGATAGATAGATAGATAGATAGATAGATAGATAGATAGATAGATAGATAGATAGATAGATAGATAGATAGATAGATAGATAGATAGATATGAGATAGATCGAGAGATAGATAGATATGAGAGATAGATAGATGATTGATAGATATGAGATAGATAGATAGATAGATAGATAGATAGATAGATGATTGATAGATAGATAGATAGATAGATAGATAGATGATTGATAGATAGATAGATAGATAGATAGATAGATAGATAGATAGATAGATAGATAGATAGATAGATAGATAGATAGATAGATAGATAGATAGATAGACAGACAGACAGACAGACAGATAGATAGATAGATAGATAGATAGATAGATAGATAGATAGATAGATAGATATGAGATACTGTTGACAGATAATGCACATTTAGTAGTTTGCACCCTAACACGCAGTGACAAGCCGCAATTCTGCAATTTTAAATTTACGCCTATTTAATGAAACTGCGCCTGCTGTTAAACAGAGGAGATGAGAGGGACAGCCCTGACACACTGCCATGCTGACTGTCTCCCACCCAGACCTGTATTAACGCCCATCTGATGCCCAGAGATTTAACACATCGGAGTCATGTTTTTAGACACGGCTGATTGTGAGAGGATTCGCACGAGGATCGCAGTCTGAAAAAAACTGATTTCATTTGACACATTAAGAGCTTGTTTTTTTTTGCTACCTAAACCAGTTCACTCACCCATAATTATAAGACACCATTTCAAACTGAACCCGGGGAGGGCATTGCCTTAGCGGCAGTTAAAAATATTCTCTCCATCCATCCTTCTGATTAGAACATATCATCTTAATATACCAAACGCTTTTGGGAAGCTTTCTTCCGAGAGCAGTCATAAATTTAAGTGTTCTTGTCAGGTGTTGAGCATATTTGGCTCTCGTCTCCGTCTCTTTTCAGCTTCTTGCATTTTATCCTTCATCCCAGCCAGTCACATAGGGTCTGGCTCATTTGTAAAAATCAATACAATAGTTTAAAACAAGAAAAAATAAAACAAAGAGGAGCCAAATGGAATGACGCTGGTTTCAAAATTGGCTTTGTACTTGGAAAAACTTCTGATAAATGGGCAAAATGAAAGGGCCTTTGGCAATATGAGCCATCTTTATTTGCATAGACTATAGCAATCAAGCTTCAGTAGAGAATTCCCTGGCAGGCAAGCTCAGGCGGGCAGACTTAAGGAGAAGAAATATAACTTTATTTTAATTTCATAATTATTTGGATGGACCTAAAAGACAGGGAAAAAAAAATACAGTGCACTCGAGGCCAATATGGCCGAGGTGGAGAAATGGTGATGGGAAGGTTCCTCTGAACAGGAGATGTTTCCTGAGATTTCGCAGGAGCTCCTCTGTAGTTTGTGCAATTTATTTCCTTAACAAATATATTTTACTCATCCCTAATTAAATTAATTAAATTTGCACAGTGACTGCCAAGAAATTGAAACAGCTCGGCATTGGTGCCCAAGCTGAACAAAAACCATTATTCGGAAAAGGGCAACTTGCTTAGTCTATAATAAGTTGACGTCAACAGTTCACATTTTAGACATTTCGCTGTCTGGAAGAGTAATATGTGGGTTAAGAAGTCAATTGTATAGGATTCCATGCTTAAAAAAGACAATCATTTGTAGAATCACTAAATAAGCAGTATGATGGAATATTTTTGAAATTTCATTTGGTAATTTGAGTCCCAACCTGGCATGAGCATTGGATGAAAGTTGTCCCGAACAAACAATATCAGAAGTTTGGCTCAACAATTGGGTTTAAGGCTTACGAATAAGCATTTCCCAATGTTTTTGCCTATTTATGACTGGATGTTTTTGGACATCTCTGTCAATGATAAAAAGAACCATCAAAGGAGCCACCATCTGACTACCGTGGACAACAATGTAAAGACACATTAAGACTTTCTTCTACTAGGGGGAAAGATTCAGTTAGCTGTCCTAGTCTTGTATCTGCATATCCCGGCCAAGGCAGAGTGGCTTTCTGATGCTTCCTTCCGATTCTCTAGTAGGGGCAAAGATGATGCAACATTTTTGACATTTCATTGGGTAATTTTTATTTTGTAGTTTGGTTCAACAATTGGGTGTACGTTTTATATATGAGCATTCCCCAGTATTTTTTCCCAATTATAATTTATGATAGGATGTTTTTGGTCATCTTTGTCAATGATAAAAGGAGCCACCATCTGAACTGAGTGGACAATAAAGTAAAGACATATTAAGGCATTCCTCTACTAGGGGGAAAGATTCAGTTAGCTGTCCTAGTTCTGTATCTACATATCCTTGCCAAGTCATAGTGGCTTGCTGACGCCTCATCTGGCACCAATGACATGGGGTACATGCACACAGTGACGTCCCGGCATTAATGGTCAATGACATGTTCATAGGCATGGAGGCTCTGCAACCTGTGGTCCCCAAGGCTGTTTATTAAAGGGGAAATCCAGTCAGAATGTTATTTTGATGTGTCACAGAGGGCATTGGTGAAGTATGTGATCTCGGACCA
Source organism: Rhinoderma darwinii (assembly GCF_050947455.1). NCBI lineage: Eukaryota > Metazoa > Chordata > Amphibia > Anura > Rhinodermatidae > Rhinoderma > Rhinoderma darwinii. The sequence continues at coordinate 18,974,415 of NC_134696.1, read as the reverse complement.
CCACTGATTTCCAGTACGAAATGGCTCTATAAGGCTCAAACCCCTTTAACATTGATCAGAGATTTCTATTACAGTAAATACTTCACCAATGAGATCCTCTCATATATATATATATATATATATATATATATATATATAACATCAAAACATAAGTTTGGCTGAATATATCCAGTTTTTCTTGTAGGCATCAAGGTGTCAATGGTGGATTCTACTGGTAAATGTACAAACTTGCAAAGATAATAAGCAACTTCTGTTAACAGAACACAAAGAGATGTTCATGAGATGCCACCACGTGGCCTCTGACATGGTGGCAACTAGTATATCTGCTCATAAGATCAATACACCTTATGGCCTAACAATAGGGCATTTCCGCATGCATGGACCCTGTACATTGACACAGAGTCCCTATGGGTCCATTTTGCACAGTTATATACATTCTTTGTGCCTCTAAGTAAAACAAGGTACATGGAAGTACAGCATTGACCTATATCACCCTATGGCCATCATATTACGTGTTGTCCGTAAGCATGGCGCCTTATAGTACAGTAATTCAATATGCATATGTTTGGCTTCGGACCTTAGGACTGATATAAGTTTTATAGAAAGCCGATTCTCCAGTTGTCCTCTATCTATTGATCATGAACATTTCGAGGTTCTTTACGATTTTAAAGATCTCCATGGGGTCATTTGCCCCGCGAAATTTAACATTTTTTCTAATATTTCCAGCTTTACAGATTTATTTTATTCTTTCCATCATCTTCACTCTCCTCTGGCATTTCACATTAATATTTATTGGACAGGACTATTTATAATATTCAATGAAAAGTATTATGTATATATTTTCTATAGGGTATGATGAGCTTAGATACTCCAGTTCATAGCAAAGTATGTATGGAAATGATTTCCAGATACTGGCAAAAATGTGATAAATGGGCTATAAAGACACAATGCACAATATATTTCCTAATGGACTAAAAGGTGACTAAGTAAAAAATATGACACTCTTCTCATATTATGCTGTATTATGCCTATAAATGCACAGTTTCTGATGGAACAAAAAGAAATGTAATATATATTTAATGTATTTTTTGAAATGCTTGTTGCAGAATATTTTATAATTGTGATGCTCGATTAACTTATACGCCACCAGGATTTTCATTTTATTACTAAAGATTCAATGACTTACTTTGTGCTGCAGAGATTTACCTCTATGTAGCCACCTAAGATTTGTCATAGAAAATATGATAGGTAAAAAAATATCTTACTGTAATTTTGGGAATTTTGTTGGGTAATGAAAATATTTTATTTCAAGAGGTTATGACAATGGGAGATCAATCATTTAAAGTGGTAACTTTTTTGTTAAAATGGTCCGCTATCATAGGCTGACCACAGAGTGATCAGCTGTATTCTTCAGGAGAGTCTGCCAACAAGTGTTTAGTTCCTCTGCAGCGCCACCGCAGGGGAAATTAAGCATTACACCATCCTCATTAAAATAAATGTAATGTATGGATGTGTAGCAGCTCTCCCCTCTGGCTGGTAGATGTGAATGTGGAAGTAGACTCGCCTCTATTAACTCAGTCTTCCCTAATAGGGTATTTGAAAATAGGTTTAAGACCCCCCCCTATCTATTAGCAAGAGTGGAGAGTGGCTCCTGGAGAATCCCTCACTGTAAAGAACCCACCACATCCATGCATTACAAATATAGCCCATTGATTTAACAAGGAAATGTTCAGCTCCTCTAATACACAGGTTGTTGTTTTTTTGCTCACATGCATCTAAAATGAAAAATAAAGCAGCTTTGTAAATAGTTTTGATTAAAAAAAATATATTATTTTGTTTCTACAGCTCCTATGCAGACCTATATGTCGCCATGTTAACAGACTACAAACAAGCATTGTGTAGTCTGATCCTGCAGTCATAGTCTCTTACATGTGTCCTGTACGTTTTGCTAACTTATTCGACTATTAGGTTAGCAAGAAGATAAAGAGAGTTGGAAGGTAGTATGCCTGCAGAATCTGACTACACAAAGTTTGTTTGTTGTCTGTTACCATGGAGACACAGGTCTGCATAGGCGCTGTAGAAACAATATAATAGGATGTTTTTAATCAAGACTATTTACAAAGTTGGTCATTTTTCATTTTGGATGCTTCAAAGCACCAAATAAATTAATTTATTAAAGGTGGACATAGCCTTTAAGTACTGTTTTGTATTATGTGCAAGAATTGTACCACATCCCTAGGGATTTTTGAAGAAATCAGGTTTTATGGATTTATATTACTTAGATATTACATTTACTCATAACTTCAACAATAGAACAATACTCACTTCATATCTCAACAATTATTACATTTACCAAAATCTAATACATGTAATTGTGACTATGGCTATAGTGGTAATGTAATATTTATTTTTTTTAAATAAAATTAATATTAACCTGTGGTCAATTCTGGGCAATGTTCCCTGTAAATTCAGCAATCTGGAAAATACGGTATAAATTAAGGTATTAAAATCTAAATCTTATGAGTGCTCTTGCAAGACTGCAGTATGAATGTGCAGTTTAGTGGATGTGACTTAAAGTTAATGAGATCCATAGACTATTTTTGAATGGTCCAGACAATTTGTTGAAGGGTCCAAATTGGTTTTAAGACCTTTCCTCTGAAGAGCCCGGAGCTTTATAAGTTTGTGAGTTCAGAATATGGGCCTCAAAGCAAATGATGAACATTTAACCCTAATAGTTATTTCCATTCAATGTTTTTGCTTATTTTAATTATCCCTATAGTAATCATTTGCTTAGCCATGTAGTTCCTCTCATGGGAGTGTCCCTTCCCACCTGTCAATGAAGACAACTCCAGCTGTTGTATACACACACATTAATGCTCCAGTGGAAAGATAAAAAGATTTAAAAAATTACCAACTTTGCAAATAGTTTTCATTTTATCAAATCTGACCGTTTGAGTATACAGCTTATTTGCAGATCTATACGTTTCTATGGTTACAGACTACAAACAAACCCTGTGTAGTCTGATTCTACAGTTACAGTATGTGCTATTCCAGAGGGAAGAGATTGAGAGTGTCATATAAATGTATGTGATAGGGGCAGTGTCAGTAGATGAGAAAGAGAATGGACAAGTATTAGTATAATGTGTTCTTATTGTGAAGCCTGATGCTCCTATTATTTGAAGATTATGTTGAACCGCAAAGTGACAAATTATTAAAGTGAATGTTTACCATTGAACATCATTTTAAATAGGTCTAAAAGTCTATGCAAATCCATTTTTTTCTGATACAGAGCTCCTAATTCCATACTGTTATAGAGTAAAATAAAATTCTAGCTGTTTGAAGCCACCACTAGGGGGAGCTTAGGAGCTTAATAATAAACTCAATAATAAAACAAGAAGCAAGAAGCTCTTAAACTCCTCCTAGTGGTGGCTGCAGGAATTCTGAATTTTATCATTTAACATTATGTCTGTGTAGGAGATTTGACGTTTTTTAGCAGAAAAATTAAGCTTCAACCGCTGTAAAGATATATTAAAAAAACGAATCTGCACAGAATATTGGATCTAAATATGACCTGATGTTAAAAAATGGACAATCACTTTAAGCAATGAGGGTATGAGAAAAGCATTAAATGAGCACAGAATATTGCACATGGGAATAAGCAATAAACTAAAATAACTTGTATGAAGAATATAAATAGATGCACATTCCAGCACTAAAAAATGTGACATTTTTATGCCTTCTGCATTACATTTGGGACTGGACATTTTCACATGTGCATCTTTTTACACAGGAGGTTGAGTAGTGGTTTCATTATTTCTCTCCACATTTCAATCACTGGAGATTGTAGCCTGAAGCTGATGTTCTGGTGACTTGTTAGGATACAGAATATGCCCCCAGGTCTCCTACCGCTGCTTTACAGGGACTCTGCAGACGTGACAAGTCTTTTGTTCATGCGTGAAACCTCAGGCACAAACCCATCTATCAATGGCATTCATGCAATATGCAGCCGTTAACCATTTGTGGAGGCCACAATAAAATCCAGACCAGGCTCTGCCAGTAGTTAAAGGGTTAATTGACATCACATATACTCGTCTGTCGTCCATTATCTTCTGCCTTAATAGCCAATTAATCACTCTCCAAATATTAATTTAACTTGTCAATGAATTTATATTGGAAGTAGAAGGGTTAATCAGGACTGGATACTGAACAGTTTATTATATTGGGTATTTTGTGATTGTAATTTTTTTTTTTCTGTCAGAAAGTAGATAGGCTATGCTTACATGGCGGTTTCTACTTGGCAAGTTCCGACGCAAAATCCACTGCAGAATTATTCTTGCCATCAGCAGTAAGATTTCTATTCCTATTCACTTTAATGGGAGATTTTGGCAGAATCCGCCCGAAGATCGGGCAGGGCGCTTCTTTTGTCCGCTAGCTGAAAAAATCAGCCAGCGGGAAAAAGAAGCGTCCGACTCCCATTGAAATGAATGGGAGGCAGAATTTTGCAACGGAATCCACCGCAGTGCCTTAATCTAAAAATTAAAGAGAATCTCCTATAGGATATACTGTACATACATGTGGGAAAAATGGGTGACAACCATCATGGCCACCATTAAAGCTTCCACATGAGCTGTCACCTGAATTTCCTATAGTCCTGAGAGGCAAAACTTCTTAGTGATCGTCCACTTCATATAATTATATAAATTTGTCACTTGGTTACTAGGTGAGAGAATAATAGTAGTGGACATTGTCACGATCCATGGGTATGTGGACCCACTGGGCCGCCCCGCCTTAGTGGAGTAGCAGCTGGCCAAAAAAAAAAATCCAAGTACAAAAGTAACTTTGATAGTCCAGATCGTAACGGAGGCTCGGCTAAGATGGATTTGCAGACACCAGACGTGGTATATATTAGCAGGCGTGACAGGTGGCACAACACGACTCCAACACTCTAAGGCACAGGAACAAATATAGCACGGGATACAGGATACAGGTAGCAGGGCACGGGAACAACGGGAACAGGATAACACTGAGGGACTATTTGCTAAGACTAACAGAGGTAAACACAACAATGCTCAGGCAGAGCCCTTTTTATAGTCCAGGGTGATCATGGGCTAATTACAGATTTTAAGGCCAGACGCGGGCGCGCGCACCCTACGGGAACCAGTGCAGCAATGCGGAAGTGAGTTCCGGCGTCTCTCAGGAGGGAGATGCCGCCCGGCACTCACTCGTCCATGGCCCGCAGCCGTCATAGGGCAGGGAAGAATGACGGTCCGCGGCTGTGGATATTACAGACAGATTGGTTACCAGCAAGACAAATATCTAAAAAATATCTAACGAAAACGTAATAAAAAAGGACAACTCAAAATTTAATGCTTTTGGTTATTTTTTTTCTTTTTGGGAGTTACCTACTGTTGCAATAAACCAAATTAAATTCCCTTTATATAGAGAATTGTGTCGTCTACAGACTCAAAATCCTACACATTAGCTAATACCAAGACATATCTGGCCTAAATCTAACTACCAAATAGTGCCTGAGATCTGGGTTTACCTCATGTAGACAACCCCTTTCCATATACCCTATTAGAGCGTATAGACGTCATGGAGGGGGGTCCTGAGTGGAGACAATGACCTCTGAGGGGCCCAGCCCTTCCATGTATTACATAGTAGCCATTTATTTGGCCCGTGGCAAGCGCAATATATGGCCGGATACAGATTCTCCAGACTGTTTGCCAGGGGATCTGAAGCAGGACCGGTGGCAATCAGCCGATCACTGGTCCGGCTTTCATTTTAAAATTCAAGATCAGACAACCCCTTTAAGACCTGACTTGACATTAAAAAAATCCATGCGACAGCTGTGTCAGCTGGGGGTTGCAATACATAAAAGGTTAGGAATAAATAATAATGAATAATTATTCATTGTGGGCCTTCTGGGTCAGGCGGCATGCTGCGAGAGTTGAGCACTGTACATAGACTCTTATAGATTTTGCCATTTTGACCTTGAATGAAGGTACTTGAGTTTTCCGCCAACAATGTTTCCATCCGAGGAGATTTATGTGATCATTGTTCTGCTGACTGACAACATTAATAAAGTGAGTTATAGAGGAAATGTATAATACTAAAGGAGTGAATAATCTACACTTCAAAACACCGACCGCTTATATAGCGCAGTGTAGAAATCCATTGATCTCAGAACGTATCTTCCCACCTTGAAAGATTTTGAAGTGTAAGCGATCTGGATGCCAAACTCTATCTTAATGCCTACTTGACCTTTAAGGTAATTTCGCCTTTTACAAACAATTTGGCATTCTATTAAAAAAAATTTCCAAAAATAAACAGGGTTTTATATATCAAAATGGCATCTGCGTGCCTGGTAATTTGCCGAGTTGTACACACGCTTAAATTCAAAGACGTTTCAAAGGCATGTTCCCATTGCCGGGCCTCTATCTGTTGTCGCAGATTAAAATCTGTCTATTTTCCCTCTCCCTGTCCATATCTATTTTCTTCTCAGCTATCCTTTGTCCTTGGTATATCCCGATTCATACATGGTGGAATCTCAAGCGCTACCTCCGCTCACTGTGGCTCATGCTACTTAGATTCAATATGCCAATGGAGTCCGGGCGATAAAGTATCTTTAATAATAGGATGTCCACTCCGTTTATCTTCTCTCAGTACATATTTTCGTTGCAGGGTGTGAAAAACACAGCAATATATGCAAGTGGTGGGAGATGAGACGTCTAAGTAATTGTCGGGCTATTACTAGGAAATAATAGATTTTTTTTAACTTTAGCATAATCCTGAGATACAGGGAAATGGCCATTTATTACCTCTCGGAATAATATATATCAATGGGTTTTGAGCACTGCCCCTTCCTGGGATCTTTTACCAATGCCCCACAACTCCCCTTTAAGTCTAATACTAACCTCAGATAAAAAATAATTTTCAGAAATCAAGTCCTTGAGTCGTTCTTGTCTGTTCTTACAAGTTCTATTCATCCATTTCTACCAATATGGCCACCATCACAGCTCAAAAAGGTAAAAAAAAAAATCTCATTCTGGAAGTGGGGTGTACATGAATAACTAAGTTGTTATTGCCATTCGGGAGTTTGGGAACAACCAAATTTCTTCAAAAAAGACTAAATCCCTAAACAGCTGAATAGAATTTATTTTTGAGAAATTCTCAGATAAATATCCCTACACATAGAAATACCTTTCAATGGAATCTATTTAATTTCAGTTCAATTAGTTCCAATAATTCCCATCTGAAAAATAAGGGAAAAATGTGTTTGCTATTTTATTTTGTAGCTATTTAGTTGTTAATTAAAAGAAAATTCACTGGGTCGGCCATATTGGTTTACTTTACTGTATAGACAGTGCAACAGAGTGTGTGTGCTTTATGGCAAATGCAACGGGTATTAATGAAAAAGTGTCAGCACAAGATGGAAGAACAACCCACTCCCCCAGAAACCAGTGAGTGACAGGAGAACTGCATACAGAACTTTATCTGTGTATATAGTTTTAAAGGGGTTTTACATTGGACAATTATCAGGCAGACGAGAGTTCATATAACGCTCGTTGCCAATAATTGCCCTGTGTAAACCAGGCAGCGATCAGCAGATGAACAAGCAAACACTCGTTCATCTGCTGATCGTATCGTTTTTAAAAAGTAAAATATTATCGTTGTCGGCAGCACATCTTGGTGTGTAAACAGGGAGACGCGCTGCCGACATGATAATAATGTATGGGGATGAGCGATCATAGTAACGACCCGTTTATCCCTATACATAGCTCCTTGTGACAGGAGCGGCGATCAACGAGCTGTCTCGTTGATCGCTGCACCGGCCAAAATTGGCATTTACTTTCCTGTCTTATCTAGGGCTCTGGCAGTACAATAGAGTAGTCAACTGTCATTAAATCCCATGCACTTTAATGATAATGAAATGCCTCTGCTGACCTTGTCACAGTCTAAACGGCAAAGCAAAAAAACAAACAAAAAAAACACAGGAAATGTTACTGGGTAGTGAAATTCATTTACTTGCAGCAGTATAAATATGATGTTAAAGGATTATTTCATCCAAAATATTTATCCCTTTGCTGCTCAAATGCCATTCAGTTGAAGGAGTTTATTTAACTCAACTTCACTCAATATATTCTGCAATTGGCCTCTGAAAGCTCCTTCCTCCGCATGCTATTTATGTAGCTATTACAATATAAAAGTAAATAAGCTAAAAAAATAAATAAAAAATAAACATTCCCATACATGTTATTTGCTGTGGGAACGTGAATGACTTGTCATCCATCAAAGGCCTAATTTTTACTATTGCCGCATTGACATTCAAGAGCTGGATCTCTGCAGTGTGGGAAAAAATTTGTCGAAACCCATCTGACCTTTGTTTGCCGTGGCTGCCCAGAAAATGAATCTCTGTTTAATATCTGGAAGACAACAGGGATCTGAACTTTCCCCGTTGAGGTCCCCAGCTCCAGCTGTGACAAACGCTACTCCTGGAAGTGTATTCACAGTCAGAGGGAAAGTCTCCGTCATTTCAAGCCTCATATGCCTGGATGTGTACATGACCATTTCGCTGTGCGAGGCCGACGTCATTTTAAATGCACGCTGCCCTGAAAACTTTCCACTGTGAGCTGCAATGACAAGATATTTTCTTCTGTAAATACATAGAAAGCTGCGTGACTATTTGGAATTAAAAAGATACTGGTGATGATATAAAGAGGTTTCAGGATTGATGTGACTGATCCTGCATGCCGAGCTTATGATAAATCACAGATAAAAGGTCAGTAGCAGAGAGGAACACCAATCCAAACTGGACCGAAGGGACGTACATAGCCACGCATTTCAGTCTCCCGAAACATATTTTACGAACAGTAGATTATATATATATCTATATATATATATTTATTTATATTTATTAACACACTGTGAAGTATCTTTGAGATGACCACCCAATAAATTGAAGTTGATATGGCCTTCTAGAAACGTGGTCTTCTCAAATATAAGGACCACTTTATATAGAATAAAAGGGAATTGTAAATCTGTTACCGATCTGTTTTGGAGAGTTGAGGCTTGGCTTTTCTTAACCTAGGGCAAATTCAGTTTGCTGCCCTATCCCTGGATCTAAATATCCTGGCAAAGTAGATTGGTGGCATCCCCTTGGTACCAGACGCCTGCAGCTCATGCCCTACTATCCTATGCTAACTATGCATCTATTGGAGAGCTTTCTCTATACACTCTGTATCTATATTGCCAGATAGATGATAGACAGACAGATAGATAGATAGATAGATAGATAGATAGATAGATAGATAGATAGATAGATAGATAGATAGATAGATAGATAGATATGTGATAGATAGATAGATAGATATGTGATAGATAGATAGATAGATAGATAGATAGATAGATAGATAGATAGATAGATAGATAGATAGATAGATAGATAGATAGATAGATAGATAGATAGATATGTGATAGATAGATAGATAGATAGATAGATAGATAGATAGATAGATAGATAGATATTAGACAGATAGATAGATAGATAGATAGATAGATAGATAGATAGATAGATAGATAGACACATTGATGAGCTAGATAGATAGATAGATAGATAGATAGATAGATAGATAGATAGATAGATAGATAGATAGATAGATAGATAGATAGATAGATAGATAGATATGAGATAGATAGATAGATAGATAGATAGATAGATAGATAGATAGATAGATAGATAGATAGATAGATAGATAGATAGAATAAAGAATAGGTTTTGCAACATACATTTCCTTTTTTAATTTAATTTTTTATTTCACCCCATCTCAAATAAATGATGTCAAAGTCCCCCCCATTTCTATGATTATTTACTGTGCTGTGTATTAAAGCTTAGCATGATCACAGTGCGAGTACCCCCTAGAGACACAGCATGCACCCCCTGGTGTTCATGTACCTCATGAGAACCTAGGCTTTCGGGCATCAAGAAGACTATGTCCAGAAAATTGGGTGTAACTCAAAGAACCAAAAGGGAGGGCCAGAAAATGTCACAGATCATGGCCGGTGTCCTCATTCCTGTAACTCGGCAGGAACATAAAATACCTACTTCACAGTACAGTAGTCCATGGAGTGGAGAGCCCCAAAACTTCTTGGTACTGATCAGTGGACTATAATGTCATCTATTAGAACATTTCAGCTGTAGGGAGGAGATACGTCATATTTGTCCGGGAAGACTACACTATATGTACAAGTTCTCACCTACGGTCCCCTGGTCCATGCACAAGAGCTCCTTGTTCCCCACAGTTATTCAGAAGGCCAAAAAAAAAACTTGCGAAGGTTTCATCATTGATTTTATGAGTCAATTCCAGGTCATAAGAAAATGAGAAAATAAAGACTGGGATTGCTATGAAAGATAAGACTTCCTCGTCTTGCCGGTGTCACATGCAATTGATTAAGACGATAATGACGACTTGTGAAAATCTAAGGAACGTTTCTTCTTCTTTTTCTACTCCATCGCAATTTCCATCAAAAATGCCTGACACGTTTGAAGAATAAAAGATGCCAAAATGAAGGTTTACAGCACAAAGCCCTCCGATGAGATTACGCCTTGTAATTAAGCATTCTCAATACATCTAATCAGTTTTTAGCATCTCCTCAGACCTGCTGTTACTCTCCATTCGCAACTCCCGGCAGTTTCTGTAGTGTGTTACAGAGATAAGGCCAGAAAACATACCCTGTGTGGTTTATTTCCTCACACCAATAAGAGGATGAAACCATAGGGGTATATTTTATCATGCTAAAATTACCTTGGGAGGGAGGCAAGGAAATCAAGAGATTTTATAGCGATCTACAGCTAGGCAATAAAGCGCACACTCTAAAAAGGAAAGATCAGACTGCGGGTTGGTCGGCGTAGAATAAATCACAGTACTCCCACCAGAGGTTCTGGGGGGGGAGGTGGAAATAAATTTAAAAAGAGAATGACCTTGGAGTCTTTAAGTATCTAAGAATAAACAAAATCAGAACTGGCATTATGCTTTCTTGTTATATGTCTCCGTTTCTATTAGTTTGTTTATTCAACTTTAATTTTATTTTTTGATACTGATAAAGTAATAAAAATAATAATAAGAATATTAATAATAATACTAATAATAAAAATGATAATAATAATAATAATAATAATATTAATAATAATAATAATAATAATAAAAATAATATAATAGTAATAATAATACAAATAAAATAATAATAAAATCTAAATAATAATAATATTCTAATAATAATAATAATAATAATAATAATAAAAATAATACAATAATAATAGTAATAATAATACAAATAAAATAATAATAAAATCTAAATAATAATAATAATATTCTAATAATAATAATAATAATAATAATACAAAGATAATAATATTATCTTTGTATTATTATTATTACTAATATTATTATTAACAACAACAATATTATAACAGTAATAAAATAATAACAAAATAATAATAAGAATAAATAAACTAATAATAACATTAACAGAACAATAATGTGTCATATTAATCAAATAATAGTCATAAAAATATTTTTTTATGTTTAAAAAAATACCAATCATATTAATAGTTCAGAAAAAAATAATCTTTCTAGATATCATAGTAATAGTGAAGATAATAAACCTTCAGATGCATCTGTATGGACCCATATCATTGTATGGGTGCTGTACTAGAGCTATGTACAACTTGGAGCCATAACACGGTTGTGCGCATGAGCGTCAGTCTTTCTTTTTTCCTTTTTTTTCTATTTTTGCCATTTTGTTCATGAAAAGGGAGTTCAGAATGAAGAAGACATCTGCTTGGTTTTATTTTGGCTAAAACGGGTAAAGATTCGAGAGCTCTAAGCCCTCTTGCACATGACCGAGTGCCACTTGAGCCGTTTCTCACGGCATCCGAATGGCACCTGATAGTTTTCACGGACCCATTCACTTCAGTGAGTGAATCGGGTCCGTGAAAACGCCAGACTCTCTGATCCGTGGAATGATAGAACATGTCCCACCTCTCCATAGATCACGGACGGGACCCGGCCGTTAAAGACGGTCGTGTGCATGAGCCCTAAGGACTCTTAAAGGTTTTACAAAACACACATAAAAAAATAAATAAATAAAAATAAATAAAATGTTAAATAAGTAAATAAACAAACAATAATAAAAAATATTTTTCCCTATGTTAAGTAGTTGTTACTATCTCATTTGCAATTATGTTATATTTAATTTTCCAATTATTCTATTCACAACTTGTCATATCTTTGGAAATAAACTTTATAGAGACCAAACCATGAATAATATAAAGAAGGAAGGGAGTTGCTTTGTTTGTAGTGACAAGCAGAGAAAGACACAAGAGTTTTCGACATGTACATGTTATTACCAGGCCCATTATATAAACTTGTATGGAGAAGAGAGAGAGAAGTATCATTGTACTGCATGAGAACGTCCATCCAGGAAACATCAATACACAAGAACAAATGACATATCCATTGGCCGAGCAATTGTGTCTTTTGTAGTCAAGATCCGTCATTGTCTACTGCTGAATCATCCTTAATTCCCAACAAAGACATTGTCAGTTTCTTAAGAATCCTCTAGTTCAGGTATAATTATTAGTTCTGGTATCTTCTCAATAATATTGGTTACTTTAAAAAGTCATTATTAAGTGTCATTTACCCTCCCCCTCATATACTGGGAGGAAGATGAAGTTACCTTGTTACTCAATGATTACAGATTTACAGCTTTTATAACATCAAAGGGCTATGGTTTTAAGCAGGGGGCGAACTGGGAGTGCCCTTGGGGTCCTTGGCTGGGTCTAGTGACATCACATCACCAACAAGATGACATCACTTCCTGTTGGAAAGGTGTCAAAAACTGTCAATGATCTGGAAACTAATCCTATAAGAAGGGATTTACCCCAGCAAGGCTCCATCGTCTGTGCAAAATGTGTAAGAGGGACTATAGCGGACAACCCCTTTAAGAAAAATATCTTAGTAAACAGAGACACAAATCTTAACTTGAATGAATATAAAGTCATATTAAAGGGGTAATCCTTGCCTGATGAAAACGTATGTAGTTTCTAATTTTCTTTGAGTATTACTCAAGATTTTCAAGATCTTTGCATGTAGTCAGTGAATGGAAACCTAATGCTTACTTCCAGGAGATGAAAATCTGTCCTGGCCATGTGATGATTACACAGGTGCATGGCCCGTTACAGTTGCAGTACAGCTTTTAAAACTCTCTCTTCTAAACAGCCAAGCACTTTTTTTCATCCCCTGGTAATAAACAATGAAGTTTCCCATTCACAGGCTACAAGCAGAGATCTTGAAGAAATGATTCGCAAAGAATATTAGAAAACAGCATAGAATGAAAATAATATTTATCACACAATGAATACATTTTATTGGCTGAAACCCTAATTGCGCTTTAAGAACGATTTTTTAACCAAAAGCCTGCTTGTTGATGGTTTCCATTCAACACAAACTAAAAAAAACAATGGAAAAAGAAAAAAAATAGGTCATGAAGGTATATTATGAAAATGTTAGCTTTTGCATTTGCGGACCGTAAAATCGATGATAATGAATGGTGGGGTTTCACTTATTAAATACACTGGAAATCCAAAATAAAAAGCTAAAAAAACAAACATAAAATAAAAGGTGGTCAGTGTTTTCATTGTAAACCGCCGTCCCCTCAAGCCCAGAGTAGTCACTTGTTATGACATGCAGGCGACAGGAAAGAAGAACATTTTCAGATGAAACAGTTCTAATGGTTTCCAGCGAGATGCATGACTGACGATCAATATGCTTACTGGGTGGTGGAATGGGTCTCAGCAGGTATGAGACAAATGCAATCCTAAATGTCACTTCCCGAAGATGTGAAATGACACCAGGTAGCAGAATCGGAATCATCATGCAAATTTGGTAGTTGGCAGGAGCGCTGGCTTTCTGAAGTGTCAGGGCACTTTCATTTTGGGACCTATAATTGGCACAGATGCAAGGCAGTTTTATTGGCACTTTTCCTTTACTTGCTCACATATTTTATTCTACCAGACTCTATAGCTGGAAGGTATTTGAGAAAAGGGAATACACCTTGTGATCTTTCTGTTTCATGGAGCATTTGGAGACCTGGTAGATATTTCATCATTTCTCATAATCAAAAATATCTTTAACATAATTTTTTTATACAATAAAAAATAGAAATATTCGACAGCACAAAAATAGATATAAAAAGTAATAAGAAGGAGTTTTCGGTACTTACCAGTGTTAACTATGGAACTTTTGCAAACAATTGTTTAGTCCAGAACATCGAAAACAAGAAATAAAGTAACTTTGGAAATAGTCTTGATCGAAAATATTCTGTCATTTTGTGTATACAGCTCCTATGCAGACCTATGTGTCTCCGTGTTTACAGACTTTAGTCTGATCATGCAGTCAAGTTTTACTCTCATCCATCTGGCCATAATATCGAAGGTTCAGTATGGGTGTATAGCAAGCAACGGATGCGTAAAACGATATACAGTACAGTTTACTATAATACTGACTCCTATGTGCCAGAATAAAACCACTATAAGGGCATGTTCAGACGTGGCAGAATTCTGCAGACACTGTCCGCATCAATGCCGCACATAATCTGCGTTGCAGATTCCGTTGCGCCTTTGCCTAAAATGTGCAGTAAATTGCTGCAGATTAGTCATTGCGGATTCAGGTGAAGAGTACTTCCTGCTGTCTTTTAAAACATTCCATCTCAGTCTGGCTATAGACCTCGAAACACATAGGTCCAGCCAGAATGAAGAAATATCCTGTTCGTGAAAGCAATCCGCAACGCAACACACATAACATCTGCGGATGTCATTGCGTAATTTTGCAACTAAATTGAAGTCAATGGAGAAATTCCGCCACAAGTACGCATCAAGTCCGCAACAGCCAGTGTATGCTGCGGACACCAAATTCTGCGCCGCAGCCTATGGTCCGCAGCGGAGTTGTCCGCAACGTCTGCACGAAGATAACTAAAAAGGTGTGGAAACCAATGGACAGACTGTCCGCAGCAGAATTCCACAGCAATTCCGCCACGTGTGAACATGCCCTAATACTGCCACCTACATATGGAGAAGAATCTAACTACTATAAGTCTGCCCCATGTACAAGAATAAAACTATTATAATACTGCCCCCTATATACAAGAATATAACTACGATAATACTGCTCCTATGTACAAGAATATAACTACTATAATACTGCCTCTATATATACAAGAATATAACTACTATAATACTGCTCCCTATGTACAAGAATATAACTACTATAATACTGCCTCCTATATACAAGAATATAACTACTATAATACTGTCTCCTATATACAAGAATATAACTACTATAATACTGCCCCCTATATACAAGAATATAACTACTATAATACTGCCCCTATGTACAAGAATATAACTACTGTAATACTGCTCCTATATACAAGAATATAACTACTATAATACTGCTCCCTATATACAAGAATATAACTACTATAATACTGCCCCCTATATACAAGAATATAACTACTATACTACTGCCCCTATATACAAGAATATAATTACTATAATACTGCTCCTATATACAAGAATATAACTACTATAATACTGCTCCTATATACAAGAATATAACTACTATAATACTGCTCCTATATACAAGAATATAACTACTATAATACTGCTCCTATATACAAGAATATAACTACTATAATACTGCTCCTATATACAAGAATATAACTACTATAATACTGCCTCCTATATACAAGAATATAACTACTATAATACTGCCTCCTATATACAAGAATATAACTACTATAATACTGCCCCCATATATACAAGGATATAACTACTATAATACTGCCCGCTACGTACAAGAATATAACTACTATAATAGTGCCCCCTATGTACAAGAATATAACTGCTATAATACACAAGAATATAACTACTATAATACTGCCTCATATATACAAGAATATAACCACTATAATACTGCTCCTATATACAAGAATATAACTACTATAATACTGCCCCCCTATGTACAAGAATATAACTACTATAATACTGTCCTCTATATACAAGAATATAACTACTATAATACTGCCTCCTATATACAAGAATATTACTACTATAATACTACCCCCTATATACAAGAATATAACTACTATAGTACTGCCCTCTATATACAAGAATATAACTACTATAATACTGCCCCTATATACAAGAATATAACTATTATAATACTGCTCCTATATACAAGAATATAACTACTATAATACTGCCCCCTATATACAAGAATATAACTACTATAATACTGCCTCTTATATACAAGAACATAACTACAATAATACTGCCCCCTATGTACAAGAATATAACTACTATAATACTGCTTCCTATATACAAGAATATAACTACTATAATACTGCCCCTATGTACAAGAATATAACTACTATAATACTGCCTCCTATATACAAGATTATAACTACTATAATACTGCTCCTATATACAAGAATATAACTACTATAATACTGCCCCCTATATACAAGAATATAACGACTATAATACTGCCCCTATGTACAAGAATATAACTACGTTAATACTGCCCCCTAGGAAGAAAAATATGCAACAAATTTCTATTTGTATGGACTTTTTTCTTTAACTAACTTTATTGAACATGTGGATTATTTTGTGATATTTTTTCCGCATGGTGATCACATCCACATTAGAACTTTGTTCCTTGTTATAATTTTTCTAATGTCGCTAGGGAGTTTTTCCGATGAAATATGGTCAGACTAGCACTTTGTATGAAAGTTTTTTACGACTGCTGTTTCTGTTTATGCCTTGTGTTGTTGTATTTCTTTCTGTTCTTGTGTTCCGAAAGCCAATTACTGTGACTAACAGAGCACTGTAAATTTTTGCAAATGCGTATTGCTGTCTCTGTGGGATGCGTGGCATCTCTCCTCACGTGTTTTTATATCACTCCAAAATGAACGGCTTCTGTTTAGCATATGGTTTCATACTTAGTTATCTGTTCAATATATCGCAACTCAAGAGTGATTACTTTGGAAGACGAATAAATGTTTCATTTTTCAATTCAAAATTTGTTATAAATAGAATCTACGGCGCTTTAAAAACATGAATTTACGTTAAAATTGGGACAATTAATCATTGCAAAGAGTTAAGGAACTTCAGAACTTTATGTTAAGATTTTGAGAATTTAATTTTAAGGGGTTGTTAGAGATGAGGAAAAAAGATCTTTTGTTTTTCTAGAAACAGCACCACCATTGTTCATATGGCTATGTCTGGTATTGCAGGTTCAAGTTAATTAGGCAGAGCTGCAATACCAGACGCAGCCAATTAACAAAAGTGGCGCTGTTTTTGGAAAAATATCAGTCTAACGTCATATAATCTCTCACAACCCGCTCCCATTATTGTCTAAACATAAATACTGCACTGTACATTGATATATAGGTTAAATGCTTGTACTATATAACATTTATGCAGCATTTTTTTTTTTTGGGTATAGTCAATTGATATATGAACCCTGGTATGGTAGATAGAATATCACATAAAGTTTCAAATTGAAGCTCATCAATGCGTAGAAAGCATACAGATGTAGCAGAGCTGACTGTCATTTAACTCACTGAGATAAGAAGAAACACCTGTGGGTTTCATATTCCCTATCTTACAAAATATTAGCTGAGCCTGGTAAAAATATCCATGTTTGATGTTTTAGAGGTTTTTCCAACAGGACTTGAATGGGGTTGAACTGCAATACCAAATACAGCCCATGCTTAAGAGTGGCGCTGTTTCCGAAAAAATAAAGGACACAACTTTTTTCTAATATTATTCATTTAAAGTAAATGTTTACCTTATACAGTAACTCTGTGTCATTTTGATGATGATTGATTTCTTAATATATCTATATAGCGGAGAAAGCTGAATATTTCTGATTCAAAGATCAAAATCCCCTGTATAGGAATAGAGTTAAAGGGGTTATGTGGGGCCCGAAAATTATTATCAGTGTAGTCCCTGCAGTATGTGATACACTCGCTAATATACATTCCGGTTCCCCGTCGCGCTGATTATGAGATTTTTATAGACTTTTATAGCGCTGACGGGGGACTGGGAGTCTAGTTGCACAGTCTTCCTTCATGACGACACGACTCTTCGTCACATGACCGGCCCCACTTTACTCTATGTACTCGCTGTAGTACTGCTCCTGCTTATACATAGAGTACAGCGGAGCCGCTCACATGACGAAGAGTCGTGTCATCAAGGAAGTCTGTGCCACTAGACTTTTGGTACCCCGGCAACGCTATAAAAATTTATTAAAATCTCATCATCAGCGCGGAATGTATAGTAGCGAGTGTACTCACATAATGCATTGAGTACACTGCTAATACTTTTCAGTCCCCACATAACTCCTTTAAATAATAAAATTCTGGTTGCCTGCAGTTACCACTAGAGGGAGCTTAGGAGTTTAATGCATACTGTTTTATAATTGAGTACAATATTTTAGCTCCGTAAAAAAAGAAAAGACAAAAAGAAAACAAGATGACGAAATAGCTGTTATTTCCCAATTAACCCACTCTAAAAAATTAATATAAGTTAATCAATTAGATACATGCGCCCCAAAATAGTACCATCAAAAAATATAGCTTACCGCAAAAAATAAGCCAAAAATTACGTCTCTCGAAAAATGGGTGAATCAAAAACATTTTTAGGTCTATGATCTTTAACTGTACCAAAATAGTCAAATATTTTTCAAAACCTGTACATATCTGGTATTGGTGTAAAGGTAACGACCCGTAGAATAAAGTTCAAGTGTTATTTATACAATACCATGACCGGCGTGACATCATAAAACCAAAAAACAATGGCGGAAAGGAGCATCATGGGGTTAGAGACTTCTGGGCCCCCACAATGTTTGTTTTTAATTTGCAAAATGTATAAAATAAGATATATAAAAGAAATAATATTTATGGAAAGCCGATAAACCGGCAATGGGGAGTGGAAGAGATTTACAGGCCGCTTGGAATAACCACGACCTTCTTTATGATGGAGGCCTTATTTAATTACCAGTATATAAAACAAAGGTTAATGCCCATCGCGGTCTCTGCCATAAGCATTTTCTTCCTCTAAGTTCCTTAGGTTTTTCGGAACACAGCAAATCCCCGATGCCGTATATCAGCAGCCAAGGAGCACTTATTACTTACAAGATCTTCTTTTATACCTATCATTGACACATTTAATTCATTAGCTACAAAATCCACAAGTAAATGTTTGCAGGTCATAAAGCATCTAAAGAGATCCAGCCTCCGGCAATAAAAAGTGAAAAATTATTCTTCGCTAAATGGAGGATATTGCTTTTCGCTCGTGACTTTTCCAGACCCTGCTGCTTTTCATCATAAATTTGTTCAGTATTTTTTCTTCTTCTTGTGACTTCATTTGCTTGTGGTTTCTTCCAGGCCACAGAATGGTTCCATGATATTGTACAATCGGAAGAAGGTGAAATACCGGAAAGATGGATATTGCTGGAAAAAGCGAAAAGATGGGAAAACAACACGAGAAGATCATATGAAACTCAAGGTCCAAGGAGTGGAGGTAGCTGGTTATAT
The DNA here is from genome assembly GCF_050947455.1 of Rhinoderma darwinii. Taxonomy (NCBI): domain Eukaryota; kingdom Metazoa; phylum Chordata; class Amphibia; order Anura; family Rhinodermatidae; genus Rhinoderma; species Rhinoderma darwinii. Next base: position 18,954,753 of record NC_134696.1, on the reverse strand, counting down.
TATTTATAGGGTTTATTGGAGATTGTTACTGTTACGGCTACTATATGGTGACATATGATGGCGCCATTATTTATTATGCTTTATTGTTCTTTGGAAAGTTTTGAGAAAAATGTGAGGTGCTTCAAAATGTATACAGGTTACTGTTACCATCGCTTTTTAGTTAAGGTGTTTGCAAATATTTACTGCCTATAAATCCATAAACACAAGCCAATTGGATCATACCAAATAGGATTTCGGGAATTGTTAGGCAAGAGGCTAATATATTAGTGAAGACTAAAGGGGTTATTTAGGATTGGAAAAAAAAAAGTCTGCCTTTTTTTCCCAGAAGCAACGCCACTCTTATGGATGGGCAGTGCCGGATATTGCAACTCAGCCCCATTTACGTAAATGGGGATAAGCTGCAATACCAGATACAGCCCTTGGACAAGAGTGGCGCTGTTTCTTGAAAAATGCAAATCCTTTTTTCCAATCCTGGAAAACCCCTTTAATCTATATTATTCTCCCAAGAAATTCCATAAATAACAAATACTTACATAGGCTTTCCCACAATTAAAAGTTAGAATCTATCAGTAGGATGGGGGTCTGACCATTGGGGCCTCCACTAAACAAGTAAACGAAGGGACCAAGGGGTGCATTGTATGGGTACAGTTCTCTACAAAGGGCCTGGTAGAGTGTGGCATTGTGCAGAGAAAGTCTAGAAGGGTCTGCAGCCACTCTATTCTTGGTATCATAGGGGGTTCTAATTGGTCGGACCCCCCTCCAGTCCCATTGATATGCCATAGCTTTTATTTTTGGGAAAAATCTCTTTAATGATTTGTTATTTCTAGAACTTCTTGGAAAAATAATATAGAATAAATACTATTGCAGGGATTCATATTCCCGGTCATTTGTCTGCGGAGTATAGACTGTTGTCTCTGGCAGCCTGAACGGTCATAAAACAGCATGTGTTTGCTGAAGAGCTGGCAGGGAAAGTGTAGTGCATATGAATTTATTGCGCCCTCCACTTGTGAAGGGAGTGATTTTAGTGTATCTAGTATATGCAAGCAATTCCCTAATATATGAGATGACTAATGGTTAAAGTGTACCACCCGCCCTACACAATTATAAAGAAGGACACTGCAGACGATTATGAGCATTTTTGCAGTATACTCAATCACGTTTTGTTGTCCAGTTTTGTTTATTATGGAACTCATCAAAATTTCTGCCGGCCACTTCCACTATTAAGGGGTCCAAATTGTATACTTAGGTATTTACAGCTGCTATTGACCCGAATAGGATCTATAAACAATCATATACAGTGTGGACCCGAGATTTCAAAACTGTTCTAGGTCTCAAAGGGCACAATAAAACTACTACATGTATTTGTTAAAAGTCCAATTTTATTTAATGTAGTAATGTCCCAGGCTCCCAGCTGTATTATGCAAATAGGTGGAGAAGTTAGCTACTTCCTCCCTCATTGATGTCATCACTGAACTGCTTTTCCCAGCATTCTTAGTTTTTAAATTAAAAAAGGCAATAAACTATGTATAATAAAGGCTATACGTCAAAGGGGTTGTCCAGAATTAGAAAAACAAGGCTGTTTTCTTCCCAAAACAGCGCCACACTTGTCCATGAGTTCTGTCTGGTATTGCATCTCAGCTTCATTGAAGTCAATGAGGCTGTGCTGCAATACCACACACAACTTGTAGATGGGTGTGGCACTGTTTTTGGAAGAAAGCAGCCATGTTTTTCTAATTCTGGACAACCCCTTTAAGACAAAGGCTTTGGTTTAACTGACATGTAATTTATAGACAGATAAATATTTAGTCAATTCTATCAAGCATGTCTCCGAGCAATGAGAAGGGTGGATGTGGGGGGGGGGGGGGTTTGTTCTCTTACTGTGATTGACTAAGAGAGGGGAAAATCATCAGTGACCGGATGACCGCGCAAATAGTATCATGAGACCCAATATGGCTGATAATAATTGTCACACATATACTTCATGCTAGAGTTGTTAGTGTACATAAAAAATCATGAAGATGAAGTCAAATTTTTGGCTGGAGGTATACCTAAACAAATATATCGGAGGACGGAGGTAACAATGGAGTACCATTGCCCAACGAAGTATATTGCAAAAATTGCTGATAACCACGATCTCTATCGCTTTCAATATAATTGTGTATATTGGGCGTCGTGGCATGGCATATACAGTGCTGGCATCAGGAAGGGGCCAACCTGAGCAAATTCTACGGCCCAATGAGTTTAAGGGGCCCACTTTGAGTAAATATGCTTTATACTTACCAAGTCGAAGGCGGGGTAAACAGGGGTCTCAAGTAAACCTGAAGATAGTCCTGGATAGATACCTATATATATATGTCGAAAGGTCTATCCAGGACAAACCAATGGTTACATTACTATATTTACGTATTTGACGTGTAATCTTATAGGCAGTAAATATTTACTACATATTTTGTGAAACCTTCTATTTCACACAGAAATTTTCAATTCAAATTTTACAATTAAGGATTTATGCAGGAAAATAACCAAAAATGTTCAACTCTTAAAAATGTTTTTGTAGGTTCGGTTATCTGAATTTTTAGTTTGGTTGATGTATTGTTCATGCGTATCAAGCAGCATAGGACGTTATATGATAGGGGCGAGACACCCTATGTCCCATATATTTATTATTGTTATGTTGTGATATTTCGATAGTGAGCAAATTTATCCTTTTCCAGAAAGATTTGGTTTCCTATATAGAATTTTTTGTGGACTTCTATTGTTGTGGTGACTACAGCCGTGTGTTATATCGCCGCTGATGGATATTTTCGTGGTATAAGTAGAATATTTCCTGTGTATTGAAAGTCTACAGATCATGGTTGAAGCTTTTGACCAGTTTGTTGAGCAATGTAGTATGTGATATCTAGATTTATATACATTATATATGATAATTGCCATGTGTGATATTTGGAGATTATTATACGAAGATCAGCAAAAATGTTCTCTTTGCAGCTATTCAAAATTTTTTGTAAATCACCCATGAGTAGGTCCCAATATCCTGGACCATATTACAGCGCTTTCTATATTCAAGCACAAAATAAATATGGCTGATACATCTGTGGGAAAAAAAATTTGATTTCTCTATGTTCCCATGTATAATTGAAGCCTTAGGATGCTACTAAAGGTTCCTTTCATTGTCCCGAATAGGGTCCTGACTTGGGACCATCATATAATTTTACCTAGCAAAAAACTGGAAGTGTTACATGCCGCCAGGCGCCAGTGATCGATGTATATCTCTAGGATCGCCGTGCACTCGAGATACATGACCTTTTTCAAGGGAATGGTGCGGAGCAGCAACACCAGACACCGCGAGGTGACACTGTACCTGGTAAAGCCAAAGGGTCGTAGCAGGAGGGACCCCATTTTTTATGGTTTGTGGGGGCGCAATGGTTGGATTTGCACCAATCACAAATGAATACGTGTTCTACCAATCCGCCGTATATCATTAAATGTTTCTTAGCCTTGGTGAATCACCGACTTGAGCTCGTAAAGTTCATCGCCCTTCCCATTTTTGGCACCAATTTGGGGTAACAGAAATCTCAAAGTAGTATCAAAGGGGCTGAGCCCTTCATAGAGCTCCGAGATCACCGACTATACCAATGTTGTTTTCTTACATATATCTATGACATAACGGCAGTTCCGATTAACATTTTAACCATTTCATATTCTGTATTGTCCACAACTGACCAGTAGCCTTGGTGTGGCCCCAGTCCATGTAGACGGGAACTAGAGGTTGTCACATTTGTTTAACTTTTCCTGACAGTAATGAGATTGCGTGGCTCCTATGATAGATATTATGGTCAGACAAACCCTAGAATGTATCAAAAAGACCAAAGAGGTATTGTCTGACATTAAAATAAAAAGGTCTATTTTTTTTCCAGAAACAGTGCCACTCTTGTCCATAGGCTGAGTTTGGTATTGCAGCTCATTTCTGTTCAAGTGAATGGGGCTAAGCTGCAATACCAGACATAGCCCATGGACAGACGTGGCGCTTTTTCTGGAAAATAAGAAACCCTTTTTTCTAATCTTGTCAAACCCTTTGAATACATTTCTCTAATATCAGAGTGTCATTCATATCTGGCATTCCGCTCTCTATCCCAAATCTCATTCTAGCCATCCTTGCACCGGTGGAGCAGCCGGCTTCTTGCTTTGTGCTGTATCCGTTACCCGCTTTGTGTTCTAAGTCACATAATTTATATGTTTTTTGTTTTTTTACTACGTTGCGCTGAAGTTGCTCTCTGAAAAATGTGTGTTGAGCCCCGCTGTGTTGCGTCAAAATGAGTTATGCAGGTAACAGCGCCTTTGATTTATTCTCTTTTCCTTATATATAAGTGATGAATGTCATGCTGATTTGGTGATGCAATTTAAAGGTATAACGCAGATATAAGCACGCGTTTCGCTCACCATTTATTTTTTTTGCACTGAACTATAGAGCTGTATTAAACGCATACCATTATTGTTCATTGTTTTTTAAATCTGCTTTTCAAAGACGAGTTCCTACTGTGGAGGGGCCTTTCATGAAAGCTGTGAAATACTCGCGTCCTAGAACACAGCCTGAGGACAGAGCACGCTTTCTGCCAACTTGTTTTATTCATATACATTGGAAAACTAAGCTCAGGTATTAACAGACTATGTAATGAGCTAAAGAGGGGGGGGGGGGGGTCACATCTTCCAATTTGAATACGTTGATATTAAGTTTTATTCAAAATTTTCTTTTACATTATTAATATATAAAAAGCGAAACATAATACTAATATTAATCCAAAGTGAATCTGTCACCGTTTACAGAAAATACACATAGTATTGGGGCGCCGTTCAAAAGTACATGCCCTGTTCTCACTTCGGTGCCTTCCAGCCAAGTTGGCTGATAGGAGTTACAGCCATGACCATGTGGCGCCTCTCGTACAATCAGGTAGTACAGATGTAGCCAAGTTTATCTTGACTCTGAGTGATAACTTGCTGCAGCGTGATATGACACATCACAAGCCATTGAAAAAGTCAAGTTCAAGTCTCTCAACACTGTGAATTTAATGCGTTATAAGTCAAGATAAAGATGGCTACATCTGTGCGCATGTGAAATTTGGTCTAATGTTCATGGGGTGCAATAGCATTCACTGGAGCACACTTTTCGTCATAGATGGTGTAACCCTGGTCTTATTTAACCAAAGAGTTTTCTTGCTTTATGCAAATGTAGCTTAGGCCGGTATCACATAAATCAGCCGCAACCGGCCAATTGTTTTTAGCATGAACCGGACACAACTGATGATATTTTGTGGACCGGTCCGGTGCCCTTGGGTGGACAGAAAAATGCTGCATGCAAAATTCTTCTGTCCGGTGAAGGTAGAACTGATGCAATTGATGCCAGGAACGATCACATAGGAACACATGGGATCGGTTCTGGCATCGTTTTTCCTTCAGCGTTTCTGTACAATGCCAGGGAGAGAATCCTCCTGATTGTCGCATATATGGGAAGGGGCCTTGATTATTGTACATGGAAAAGTCTGGGGGAATGGTAATGGGAACATTCTTATTTATATCCATTGACTGACTGCATGTAGTAATATTAAAGAAGGTGAGAAATGAAAAAACAAAGTAAATTAGAATAATAAATGGCAGAATTTGGCATTATACAAGGATGAAGCTTTATCTAAATAAGAATGGAAAAATTATTTAATTAAATAAAGCTTCAAATATCTCAAGCTTATTGTCTAGTGGGAGTCTGGGCTAGTCTGAAAATCACTACCTGTTGAAGCTCAGTCTGCTGCTTTGTCTGTCCCTCATGCTTTACACTGCAGCTAGGCACACACTCATATGAAGTCAGTGCATTTGTCTTACAGAAAGGACAGAATAACTGACAAGCAATGCCTCCTTAGCTGTGCGGCGTATGACTGGTCTTGTACCGTCCTGTCCACTAATATGAGCCCAATGGATTGTTGCTTTAAAAAAAGTAAAATGAGTAAATTCGACACAATTTTGCTAAAAACAATGTTCATTTGCAGTTGATGGCTGCGCCCATGGTGAACCCGGGCTTGTTTAGTGGCTTGAAATGCGCATTAACAGAGGGTCCTGGGAACACTTCATGCTAATTTACGGCAACTTTAGTCTCCAAATCCTCATAAAAAATTCAAAGCCGGATCAGGCATTGTAATAGACGTATGAGTCCTGTAATGAAAAAGCACCAGCATTGTTCTATGTGGGCATTACAAATGAAACTATTATAATTCATCCAAAAGAATGGTGGCGGAATGTTGGCTGTTCCTTTACTCTGAGCCCATTCTGACCTGTTGGTCTCCCTCTAATTATACATATGCATGCAGAGATGTTTCTGTAGGATTAATCCTAATTTGTCTTGGAATTTAAATATTCTTTTAGTGCATACTGAAGATTTCATTAGCATTTCCAGACTTTTTGTTATTTTTCGTGTTCAGAGCTCTCAAACTCTCATTCTATAGAAGAACAGCTTATGGGTATGTTAAATTTAGCATCTACTTCTAGTCATAAGTCAACCACGACCATAGGCTTTAAAGAAATAACTATAAATGCAGGTTTGTGTGCCAAAAACCTGACTTTTTCTATAAGGAGGGTTCAGATCACGGGTGGTCTGGTCCATCAGAATGAGAGTACCAGAGGATTCGCCATTCAGCCCAGGCTCATACACAATAATGGACCCCAAAGATCCAGCAAAAGACAACCCCATATAGAGGTGACTTTCGAGCCAATCTTTAGGATCTATTTTTAAAGGATGATCAAAAATAAACTAATAGATCATATAGATGATACAATATATGTGTACAATGATAAAGATTACAATGCAATTAAACATGAATGTGCACATGTTCTGTATAGATGGATAGTGGACCTCATAATGATGTCCTCTGGTGGGCCATAAGAATCCCAGTCTGATGCTGGTTCGAGTTAATAATGGAAATGCACATTGTGACCTGACAGCTAATTTAGTGTAGACTTTCATGTTCAGTACCTTGGACAGCTCTAACATAGGAGCTTCCTATAATTTCCCTTTATGACATCATCAAACCAATAAATGAGTTTAAAAGGGAACAACCACATCTATGAGTCATCATGACGTCATCAAACCAATACATGGGCTTAAATAGGAACAACCACTTCTATGAGTCATTATGACGTCATCAAACCAATAAATGGGCTTAAAAATGAACAACCACATCTATGAGTCATCATGACGTCATCAAACCAATAAATGGGCTTAAAAAGGAACAACCACTTCTATGAGTTATCATGACATCATCAAACCAATAAATGGGCTTAAGGAGGAACAACCACTTTTATGAGACGTCATTAACCCAATAAATGGGCTTAAAAAGGAACAACCACTTCTATGAGTCACCATAGCTCTTCCAGTAGTTGTCATTTTTCTTAATCTATTCCTTATGACAGTTCATATAATGTGCATTGCTCCGCAGGGGCGGCAACGTGCACATGGGAAGCTCCTCCCATTGTAACAAGAATAAGATATCTATTCTCTATCCTCTGATATGGTGAGAGGGACATACAGAACGAAAACAAGGGTATTTGGCAAAACCTATTTTTGGAATGCCTTTCCATGTACCTTAGGTGTGTTTACTGGACGATCACTGCTAATATTGATCATGATTGGAATTGCTCTTTAAAGCCTGGCTGTAAAGGCATAGAATCGGCCCATCTCATTTTTATTCCGCCCCTGTTGTCCAAGCATTGTTTAGCAGTATTCAGTTTAACAGCATGTCAATATACCAGGCATACTGTGCTCTCAACCCTGATGAAAAGGCCGCACTGTATTAGCCTACAATTATTGGTTTTGATTATGCTGTTCTGGAGTCACATTGGGGGCAGCAGTCTGGTAAACTGTCGTTTGCAGACAAACAGATTGTAGCTCAGTAACATAAGGAGAGAGCAGAGATGGGTGAGAGAATTTATTTCCAGCAAACACTGATTTGTATTCAGACGCGCTGTGAAAAATGAGACTGATATGTGAGACAATTAAACGAAGCGGAGAGAAATCTGCAAGGTTGCAGGAATTTGCAGACCCTGCATTTTAGGCGCTGACATTTATCATCAGGCAGGGGTTAGGAAGGGTGGACGCATGTGTACTCTCCACTTAAAGGATATGGCCTGGCAGAAAAGTGGACAAATAATGTTGGTTGCATAGTGAAGCTGTTACTTTGTTGATGTGAGCAATATGCAATGAATAAGTCCCACAAGACTGGAGCCAGACATGACTGCTAGGCTCACGTCACTGTGCAGCAGCCGCCACTGGGGTAGTGGCCCATTAAAGTTAATGCCACGGCTTGGACAACCCCAATTGAACAATGGGTGGTAAGGCAGCCGTTTGTCTAAGCTACTGGTTGATAACTCAGAACTTCGGCACCACAATTGATACGTAACTTATATATACAATAGATACGTAACTTAAAGCCCCAATTTGGGCCCCAATGCAAATTTATAACAGAGCCCTCTCGCCTAACCTAACATGTGGCTTTTATAGAACTAGTGTCTTCTAATGGGGCAGAGAGGCCTTTGGGCCACCCCACGCACCATTACCTGAATGTGACTGCTAATTGTACATTCACTAAAGCTTTACGAGTGCCCTTGGAAAACGGACTACCAGACTAGCCACAGAAATTCACATTGCTTTAAGCTGGATATTGCCAAAATGGATCATCTACATATATGTTTGGTTGGGACAAGTGGTAGACAGAGTAGAGAGAGCTGCCTAGGGCACCATTGGGGGATGGGGGTGAGGGGGCAATGGTGCAATTAAATGAATGACTGATTGTCCATCTGATGGCTTTCATTCTGTATCATTGGCATAGGTCATCTGCATGGATGATAGAAAATTCAACTATTAAAGTGTAGCTAAAAGTTTGCCAAACTTCTGACATGTCAGAAGTTTGGATTGGTTGGTGTCCGAGCACTGAGACCCCCACCAATCTCTAGAACGAAGCAGCTGAAGTGCTCGTGTGAGCGCTCAGCCGCTTCGTGCCTGTTCGGCTTTTTCTGGAAAGCCGATGTATCGGAATACGGGCTCATAGACATTCTATTGAGTCTGTCCTCCGATACAAACAGCCAAACAGACACGAAGCGGCTGAGCGCTCACACGAACGCTTCAACTGCTTCGTTCTAGCGAATGGTGGGGGTGTCAGTGCTCGGACCCCCATCAATCCAAACTTCTGACATGTCACTATGACATGTCAGAAGTTTGTCAAACGTTTAGCTACACTTTAAAAAGTTGTTTTTGTTTCTCTTTTTTAAGTTTTTGTACTTTGTGTTGTCTTAAATGGTCCTGAAAAAACACTCAATAGTCTTGCCTGGAATTACAAATGAGGATTTTACAGTTGAAGGGGGGAAAATGAGACAATTAACTGAAATTAACAGTTAGATTTCTGCAAATTAACATATGTAGTTTTTGAATCAATAGGAGACTGAGATCCATAGTCCTTATAGATTCAGACCGCTGTGCAGTTACAGTCGTTCGGCAAAGCCAATTAACTTGCTAAAGCATTTCTGGTTTCATTAGTACACAAACAAACAAGTATAATGGTGTAAAATAATAAAAAATAATAAAATGGACATTTCAAAGTTTAACATTTTCAAATTCTACTTATTCTAATTTAAAATTTTCTAATTCAAAATTATCATTAAATTCTTCATTATCATATTTTCTGGATTATCAGATGCTAGATTTAAGGCCTATCCAATTCTGTGTGAAGTCATCATAACGGTTGGGTGCCATGATACTGTTTTTGGGGCCCCAGGATGTTCAGGCTGCACCTTTAGGTGCTCTATACAGTGCTCAAGCCCCATTCAGAGCTGCTCAAAAGTTCCTATCACTGGAAAGCCCAGATTTTCTACTCTAGACACTATACCTCCCCATACAGTGTTTTGCAAAAGTATTCAATCCCCTAAACAGTTATTGGATTTCTCTGGATTACAATTGACACACTATAATTGTTCCAGCCAGTATTTTTATAGTATACCAGTATGCTCTCAAAGAAAATGTTCAAACTCACAATTCAAAATCAGTCTTCATATGAAAAGCTAAAAAAAAATGCTACTTGCATAAGTATTAACGCCCGGGCTGTGGAAACTCCAAGTTTGTACGGATGAAAGCTGTTGCCCTAACAATTCGATTTTACTCGTGAATCATTTTATGAATAATAGAACTCCTAATTTATGTACCATTGGTCGGACTGTGAAGGAAAGTTGTGAAAATGAAGACCAAAGAGCATCCTAAGGAAATTAAAGATAACAATATTGACTTGCATAAAACAGGAAAAGACTACAAAATAAAGGCAAGTCCCCACATGGCGTAAATACTGCAGATTTTCTGCAACTTATTTAATTGCGGAAAATTCGCAGCATAATACAGTCGAAAAAGAGTGGATGAGATTTCAAGAAATCTAATCCACACGCCGCGTTCGTGATATACGGAGATTCCACACACAAATTGACCGGCGGTGCGTTTTTTTTAAGCCTCAGCATGTCAATTATGGTTGTAGAATCGCCAGTTTTTCCCATTGAATTCAATGGGGATATAAAACAAACAACAAACAGTCAAGTGTTCCGACTTTTGCGGCGGAATCTCAGCGATTGCGCCGCAAAAAACGCAACTTAGACAAAAAAAACACCATATTACTTACCTGTGATGTTCTCCAATCACAGGCTGCAGCGGTCTCCCGGGATGAAACGTCATCCCAGGAGGCCGGCTATTGCTAGAGTTTTCCGCAGCGGACATTCCGGGTTAAAAAATTGCACCACAATTCGGTACGGTTTTTAGACCAGAATCCTCTTTGGCCACCGAAGCGGATACGCTGTGTACCTTTACGCAATGTATCCACACCGTGTAACCTTCCCCGAATAACTACGGGTTTGGATTCTAGTGGGCATTGTTGGATCAATTGTGAGGAGGTGGAAACTGCACTATACCACCCATGCACTGCCTAGGCAACGCCATCCCTCAAGATGTCAGAGCAAGAATGAGACCAGGGAGGGAAGTCGGCAACAATCTGTGTTTTATGTCCTTTGTAATCCAGACAAATCTGTTGACATTTGAGGGGTTGAATACTTTTGCACCACACTTTATATCTGTGATATTGATATTTCCGAGGTCACACAATGTTTTTAAAACTTTTTTTTAATATATTTAATTACTCAGGGCTGCAAAACTGCAGAGGAGCACAGCCAGCCAATGCGACTGCATACATTATTTCTTAGGCTTTTTGAAACATGAAAATCCCTGAGTTCAGGTGGGGAAGTGAAATATCAATTCTGTATGCAGAATTGGTATTTAATTATAAGCACAGGAGTCCCTTAACATTATTACAGATTAGCCCGCAAGGATGTATATGGAAATGTAAGGGTATTCAGTTACAGCATAAATCTTACAACACTGCTCTAAAAATCCACAGAGGGGTTTCGAAGGATTTTCAACAACCCGGCTACGTATTAATGTTGTACATTTAGAACTCAGGACTGATATGTTGCAAAATCAAACACTTGAATTGCAGTGTATCGAGCACATAGCACGTTTCAATATTGATCGGAATTCTAATTTATATGGCTGCCGTGTAACTTTTATAAAGGGAGGAAAAAAAATAACACAAAAAAGTCCCAAGCAAAATGGATTGTCATTTATCACAATGTGCCGATCCTGGAGCCGGCGTGCCTTTGTAATGGTCGGAAAATTATATAGCGCGTTGGTTATCTATTTCTTTCTTCTTTACGAAAAAAGCACTAAAATCATTTTCCTGACATTTAACTGGAAATAAATGCAAAAATGATTTGTATTGTTATTTATATGTAACTCAAGTCAAGTCAATGATTTTTGTAAAATGGCATAAAAAGACGGCGGCAAATCATTGTTTGCTAGAAAGGAGAAAGAACAAGATTGCTGAGGCCGAGGAGAATAATAAAAAGTCAAGATGTGGAGTGTGGGGTAGTCAAGAATTTTTATAAGGCTCCCACCCTGGACAGGGGGATATACTGTAGGACCAAGAAGTTATATGTGAAGAACCCATTGTGGTCTGGTGTGTACCCCAGTGCATAAGTGTAAGCGCCATCAAAGTAGGGATTACGGATAAGCAATATGTGGGAAATTTGTGTCACCAGTGTTTTTCCAACAGACTAATTTCCTATTACAGGGGTATTATTGCTGCTTATGAGATAATGGAGGCTGAAATATGGATCCGCTTTTCAGCATTTCAATCTACTTTTTCTTTAATTCGGCAAACATAACAGGAAATTTGCCCATCGGCACGACACAGATTCACTTTTCTATAGAAAAATCGGCCATCATGGATAGTTCAAACCCTGCATTTTACCTAAGAATCCTCCTTTTTCCAGATTACAATTCCTGTTGTGAAGTCTGGAAGGTGCAATCATTACATGATTGTTTTGGAGTCTGTAAATGCCCTTGTTGCGTGGAGAATACAATTCTAGAGAGAAGGTGCAGCATAAGAGAAGTTTTCCAAAAAGTATTCCAAACAGCCACAACTTTTTTATTTTTCCATCAACATAGCCGTATGAGAGCTTTTCTTTATGCAGGACGTTATGTAATATTTCACAGAGGTCTTTATTGTGCCTTATAATATACTTGGAAACTGAAAAAAATTATTTGTTGGGTGAAATGGGAAAAAAAAACAACGATTCCCCCATTGTGTTTTGGGTTTTGCAGCGTTTAACATGACATAAAAACAATAGTTAGATGTATTCTGTGTGTCAATACGATTATGGCAATACCAAATTTATATAGTTTTTTATGTTTTACTACTTTTACAAAGAAAAAACAATTTTTTTTCCCATTGATTGAGCTACGTGAGGGCTACTTTTTGTGTGGGACGGGCTGTACTTTTTATAGGTACCGCATGGGGTACATGGGACTTTTTGATCACATTTTATTTCATTATTTGTGGGACATGAAGTGAGCAAATAACAGCAATTCTGACGGTTTAATTATTTTTATTTAGTTTTTTACATTACATTAGGAGAATTTTTTTCGTATATATTTACTTATATATTGCAGTATATTGGGTTTTTAACTGGCCCCTTTTAAACCCTGCCCCTGGGCTTATTACGAGCACAAAGATGGCAGACTTGCCATGAAAACCAAGAGCACCCTGCAATCGAGTCGCCGGGGATCCAATTGACTTTCCGTTCCTGTAACTGGATGTCCAATGTCACAAAAGATTTAACGAGAGGAATGGAAAACAAAGTTTTTGTTTAAAAAACAACACTTGGGAGAATACCTCTAGATTATTAAAATTCTAGGTTGGTTATCGCAGTTAATGTTCTTGAAAAAGATATTTGTTGAGATAAAGGGTCTCGAATCTGTGTCTCTTCAGTTGTAGTGATACTACAACTCCCAGACGACGGTTGTCGTGGGATGCTGGGTAATGTAGTTTCATCACAACTGTAGAGCCACAAGATGCAGACCAATGGCTTAGATGGTCACTGACAGGGGCGTAGCTAGAGGCTCATGGGCCCCGATGCAAAAATTCTTACTGGGCCCCCCCCCCGCAAACTTCTCATGGCCGACGGTCCGCAGCTTTCAGCTGCATCGCTGGGTCTCCTAAGTGACCCAACAATGCAGCACTAGCAGCCGGGGGCGTCACGAAGGCTGGGTTCACACACACTATTTACGGTCGTAATTCGGGCGTTTTAGCATTGAATTACGTCCGAAAATGCGGCTCAAAAGCGTCGGCAAACATCTGCCCATTCATTTGAATGGGTCTTACGATGTTCTGTGCCGACGGTCATTTTTTTTACGCGCCGCTGTCAAAAGGCGGCGCGTAAAAAAGACGCCCGCGTCAAAAAAGTGCCTGTCACTTCTTCAGACGTAAATAGAGCCGTTTTCCATGGACTCCATAGAAAAACAGCTCCAATTACGTCCGTAATGGACGCAGCAAAAGACGCCTGCACATGCCATTACGGCTGAAATTACGGTGCTGTTTTCTCCTGAAAACAGCACAGTAATTTCAGCCGTAACGGACGCTGCCGTGTGAACATACCCTCAGGGCTTAAAATGTCAGGGAAATAGCTCCAATACATATGTGTCCGCCCCAAAAAAAGTGTGTATATGAGACAGCATAGCATATCTATAGCACTACGACCCTATAAACTATGGATAGGATTAGATACATTGGCTCAGCAGACAGTATCACACATGATAGGATTAGATAGTGGCTCAGAAGGCAGTATCACACATGATAGGATTAGATACAGTGGCTCAGCAGACAGTATCACACATGATAGGATTAGATACAGTGGCTCAGCAGACAGTATCACACATGATAGGATTAGATACAGTGGCTCAGCAGACAGTACCACACATGATAGGATTAGATACAGTGGCTCAGAAGGCAGTATCACACATGATAGGATTAGATACAGTGGCTCAGAAGGCAGTATCACACATGATAGGATTAGATACAGTGGCCCAGCAGACAGTATCACACATGATAGGATTAGATACAGTGGCTCAGCAGACAGTACCACACATGATAGGATTAGATACAGTGGCTCAGAAGGCAGTATCACACATGATAGGATTAGATACAGTGGCCCAGCAGACAGTATCACACATGATAGGATTAGATACAGTGGCTCAGCAGACAGTACCACACATGATAGGATTAGATACAGTGGCTCAGAAGGCAGTATCACACATGATAGGATTAGATACAGTGGCTCAGCAGACAGTATCACACATGATCGGATTAGATATAGGGCCCAGAAGACAGTATCACACAAGATACGATTAGATACAGGGCCCAGCAGACAGTATCACACATGATTGGATTAGATACACAGCTCAGCAGACTGTATCACACATGATAGTATTAGATACAGGGCCCAGCTCGCTGACATTGCGGCTCCAGCGCTGGACCCAGGAAAGGTAAGAATAATAATTTTGCTTCTTTATGTGTTACTGATTATTTTTGTGTGTTTGTTTACAGGTTCGGTTGTTGGACTTCGGATACGAGGACTTCAATGACGGCGTTTTTTTTATTCTCAATAAAATGGTTAATGAGGGTTGTTTTTTTATTTCAATAAAATATTTTTTCTATGTGCTTGTATCTTTTTAAACTTTATTATCACCGCCTTAGTAATGGCCGCCGGCTGATTGACAACCTCCATTACTAAGGCGGGGCTTAATGTTAGCCGGTGCAGAGGCCAACACTAACCCCCATTATTACCCCGGTACCCACCGCCACCAGGAGTACTGGGAAGAGCCGGGTACGAACCAGTGACCATCTGTAGTGACGGGCAGGCACCGGGGTGGCCGCAGGCTGGTAGTATTAGGCTGGGGAAGGCCAAAAACAGTGGCCCTTCCCACCCTTGTAATGCTTCCTGCTGCTGCTGTGTTGTATCTGGCTGGTTATGAAAATTGGGGGGGACCCGACATCGTTCTTTCCAATTTTTTATTTTTTTTTAAATGACGTGGGGTCCCCCCCATTTTTCATAACCAGCCAGATACAATAAAGCAGCAGCAGCCTAGCATCACCAGGGTAGTAGGGGCCACTGTATCTGGCCTTTCCCCTCCTGATACCAGCCTGCGACCACCCCAGTGGCCGACCATCACTACAAATGGTCAAGTACTGGATCGTACCCGGCTCTTCTCAGCACCCCTGGGTGCCGGGGTAATAAAGGGGGTTAGTGTTAGCCTCTGCATCGGCTAACACTAAGCCCCGCCTTAGTAATGGATGCTGTCAATCAGCCGGCAGCCATTACTAAGGCGGTGATAATAAAGTTTAAAAAAAAACACAAAGACATAGAAAAAATATTTTATTGAAATAAAAAAATAAAAACACACAACCCTCATTAACCATTTTATTAATAAAAAAAAAAAGCTGTCATCGAAGTAGTCCTGGAATCCCTGTAGTCCATGACCGAACCTGTAAGAAAACACACAAAAAATGATTAGTAACACGTGTTAGGGTATGTGCACACACACTAATTACGTCCGTAATTGACGGACGTATTTCGGCCGCAAGTACCGGACCGAACACAGTGCAAGGAGCCGGGCTCCTAGCGTCGCACTTATGTACGATGCTAGCAGGACAACTGTCCCGTACTGAAAACATGATTACACTACGGGACAGTTGTCCTGCAGCGAGGCAGGGACTCCTAGCGTCGTACATAAGTATGATGCTAGGAGCCCGGCTCCCTGCACTGTGTTCGGTCCGGGACTTGCGGCCGAAATACGTCCGTCAATTACGGACGTAATTAGTGTCTGTGCACATACCCTAAGGCTTAGATACAGGGCCCATGTGTGATACTGTCTGTGGGACCCTGTATCTAAGCCTACCACAACGTAGGCTTAGATACAGGGTCCAGCAGACAGTAATCTTATACAGTATAAGATTACTGTGTGCTGGGGCCCTGTATCTAAACCTAGTGTGGTAGGCTTATATACAGGGCCCAGCAGACAGGATCACACATGGGCCATGTATCTAAGCCTACCATGTGATTGGCTTAGATAAAGGGCCCAGCAGACAGGATCACACAATCTGTGATCCTGTCTCATGGGCCCCCTAAGCCTGCTACATCGTAGGCTTAGGGGTTGTGCAGTCCCTAAACATTGATGGCCTATCCTCAGGATAGGCCATCAATAGCTGATGTGTCGCCCGGGACCCGCAAATCAGCTGTTTTGAAGGGGCCGCAGCACTCGTACGAGAGCTGCTTCCCCTTCATTTCACTACTTGCTCACACTGTGAATCGCCGACACCGATTCACAGTGTGACCGGAATGAAGGGGAGCAGCTCTCGTACGAGTGCTGCGGCCCCTTCAAAACAGCTGATTGGCGGGTCCCGGGAGTCGGACCCCGCCAGTCAGGGCTAAGCTTACCTTCCTCTTCGGCCGCGGCGGGAGTTCTGTAGTCTCGATGCTGTGCGCGGCGCATAGCGTGGTGACGTCATGCGCTGCGCACAGCGCCTGACATCAGGACCTCCGCTGCGATCTGGAACCAGGAAGGTAAGTAAAGTATGTTACTATAGTAACAGGGGCCCGCGGCCCGAGTTACTATAGTAACTTTTTATTGATGTGGTGCGGGGGGCCGTGGGCCCCCCTGGCTTCGGGGCCCGGTCGCAATTGCGACCGCTGCGACCCCTATAGCTACGCCAGTGGTCACTGACAGGTAAAGTCAATACAACATGAAAATTCATAAGAATCGGCGCACATAACGGTGAAAGCGTCAACATGTCTGTAACGGTGATGACACTGCAAATTAGGAGGAAAAATCTTCCAAGAAAGAAGACGAGTAAATGATAGATGAATACTGATTACTTGGTTTATAGCCGTAATCTTATAGTTGTTGACATCAGCAGTTAAATTGACAACAGTTTACAATAGTAGCAGCCCGGTGTATGAGATCTCCTTCCGCGGGCTACAGAATTAAGGATGGAACGATCAATAGCAAAAATCTCATCTGGGTCTAAAACATTTTTGGAAAACAAAGTGTAAGATTTCCTCCGGAATAACGCTTTTATTATCACAGTGAGACAAATCTTAATTGACCTTGAGCGCTGTAAAATCATAGACTACATGGTACCTGTCACTGTCTATAATCTCGCCATGGAACGAAGTGTTTCTAGCAATTTTCGACACGCGGCTGTTCTTCTAACAATAAAACGCCTAGAAGAAATCTCTAGAACATTGAAAATGTTTTTTAAGTCTAAATTACGAGTTACATAAGTTTATATCGAGATCTGAAGGACGTAAGATATTTACATTTTTACTGTTCTGTAATTTTACAACAAAGAATTAAAGATGTAGCAGGGCGAAGTTTGTCAATGAGATTGGCCAACAATCTAATGGATATAAGTGCAGCCCAACATTTTCCCACTGATGATGTCATCGTCCATGCTCGATTTAAACATGCTCAATTTTTTGTTCTCCCCATACAGAAAATGGTCAGGGTCCCTTGGGCTTCCTTATTGCTTCCTCAATCCTTCTGCTTGGAACCCATTGATTACTTTTAGGGGACACCTTAGGGATAACAGAATAATTTTCCACTAAAAGAAATGTTGTTAACCCCTTTACCACACATAATGGGACCTATACCACATTTTTTGTGGGTCTCTGAGGAAGAGGCAAAAATAAGACGACTTGAGGCAGGTTGTGCAGGTACTGTGACATGACTACTGGGTGGAAGGTGAGAGCTGACTAGTAAGGGTGTGCCCTTTTTGGACTCCTTTACCTTGGCCCCTGACAGCCATACCACCTATGCCCTGATGGTGGGCCTGGTATAAGCCATAGGACCAGGACTATTTAAATGGCAACTAAACTTTTAGAAAACTTCTGACATGTCATAATGACATGTCGGAAGTTTTGATCGGTGGGGGTCCGAGCACTGAGAAGCGCTAGGGTGAAAGCTGAGCCGCTTGGTTTCTGGTCGGCTTTTCTCGGTAAGTTGATGTAACGGTTTACGGACTTAATAGAAAGTATGTGAGCTCCTACACCGCTACATCGTCTTTCCGAGAAAAGCCGATCAGACACCAAGTGGCTCAGCGTTCGGCCGAGCGATTCCGCTGCTTTGTTTTAGCAATCGGTGGGGGTCTCAGTACGTCAGAAGTTTTCTGAAAGTTTAGTTGCCCTTTAATGTCTCTTTATTAAAAGTTGCATAGTTCATTCTTATTTCCTTACAAATAATCGCCTAAATTAAATCCATGTAATCTAATCAGACTTCCGTCCTGCAGACGACAAGGAGTTAAACTTGTTTAAATTTTGATGTGCGGGGTAAGAAGGAAAGACATTTAATTTAACACAAAACCCCTGGAATAGTGATGGTGGAGACCGGAGGAGATGCATATTTTACCGCTTGGTGCTTAAGCCTCTACATGACAGTAGAAAAAA
The DNA here is from genome assembly GCF_050947455.1 of Rhinoderma darwinii. Classification (NCBI taxonomy): domain Eukaryota; kingdom Metazoa; phylum Chordata; class Amphibia; order Anura; family Rhinodermatidae; genus Rhinoderma; species Rhinoderma darwinii. Next base: position 18,935,847 of record NC_134696.1, on the reverse strand, counting down.
AAAAAAAAAAAAGACGACCGGCTCGCCGTTTAATCTGCGTTGCTGTAACTTATGTACTGTTTAATGACTGATGCAACAGCGCCCATTTATTATTAACACATAAAAAAATGCAAGCGGATTGATTATTTAGAATCTGCTTTATTAAATAGTCTGCTTGTCTTCGTAAAATACCGTCCTCGCGTTCATTAAACATCTTTAATGATTTATGCTTTTGTGGCACCGCTAGCGCAACCAGAGAGCTCTACAGATTTTGACGAGAACAAGGATTATTATTAAAACAGGAATTATCCCCCGAAGATAAGTAGGGAGGGATAGATCAATATTTATTACCGGTGTTGGGAGCGGGGGATGTTTCACGGGCTTCGAAGTTTTGTGGGACACCCGAAGGTGTAATAAATAATAGGGAAGAGGAGGGCCGGGTGGGTTTGTTAAGTGTGACGGGTATTACGACTCTTACTGTGTTATGGGTCTCGTACAAACACTTTGTAAATGTTTTTTTCATATCTAAAACCATATATCGGCTGCCGAGCACAAGCAACTTTGCATTGGTTATAACAAAGGTAGATGAGACTCAACAAGTGAATATTATAAACAGAAAAGAGGCCATAATGGGGCAATCTGGTTTACCCCATCTCAATCCAGGGCCGGCCGTGACCATAACCTCGGCACCCCTTTAAGTAGCGTCACTGCCCTGGACTATTAAGGATATGTTATTTCTCGGCCCCAGCATTAGCTACAACTTCAAGTAATATCGGGACACCCTTTCGGCAAACGTTTGACCTCTAAAGTCTACAGGGCTGTTGGCGTAAACATCTAGAGATTTTTCGGGGCAAATACGCCAAGAGTTAAACAAAAGCGATGTGGTGTGAATTTCGCCTTTGAAACATGGAGTCGTGGAGGCAAATAAACAATCTGCTCGGTCAGTTTTGTATTGAGACCGTGTGCGTTTTGTTCTAATTTTTGTTTTTATTTGTATTTAAATAATATATTATCATAATTTCCTCCCGGTATATGCTACAAAACAATTGTATTTATTTTATATTTGGTGGTTTTATTTTTTGTCCTATGATAGATTTATGTCTATTCTAGACATCTTTGGGTATTTTGCCTTTGAAATCTGGAATCATGGAGGCAAATAAAGAGTCTGCTCATTCAGTTTTGTTTTGAGACATTGTGCTTTTTGTTCTCATTTCTATTTTTATATAAATATATCATTTTCTTTTTCACCGAATATGGGCAAGAAACAATTGTATTTATTTTATTTTTGGTGGTTATATTTATTTGTCCTATGATAGATTTATGTCTATTCTACACAGCACTAAGGTTATGTTCACACGCACTAATTACGGACGTAATTTGGGCGTTTTTGCCCCGAATTACGTCCGAAAATAGCGCCTCAATAGCGCTGACAAACATCTGCCCATTGAAAGCAATGGGCAGATGTTTGTCTGTTCACACGAGGCATAATTTACGCGCCGCTGTCAAAAGACGGCGCGTAAATAGACGCCCGCGTCAAAGAAGTGACCTGTCACTTCTTTGGCCGTAATTGGAGCCGTTATTCATTGACTCCAATGAATAGCAGCGCTAATTACGCCCGTAATTGACGCGGCGTTCAAGCGCCTGCACATGCCGTTACGGCTGAAATTACGGGGATGTTTTCAGGCTGAAACATCCCCGTAATTTCAGCCGTTACGGACGCCCTCGTGTGAACATACCCTAACAGTAAGGGTATGTTCACACGCTGAGCCAAAAACGTCTGAAAATACGGAGCTGTTTTCAAGGGAAAACAGCACCTGATTTTCAGACGTTTTTTGAGCAACTCACGTTTTTCGCGGCGTTTTTCGAGCCGTTTTCGCTGCGTTTTCGCGTTGTTTTTTTCGGCCGTTTTTGGAGCTGTTTTCAATAGAGTCTATGAGAAAACGGCTCCAAAAACGTCCCAAGAAGTGTCCTGCACTTCTTTTGACAAGGCTGTATTTTTACGCGTCGTCGTTTGACAGCTGTCAAACGACGACGCGTAAATTACAGGTCGTCGGCACAGTACGTCAGCAAACCCATTCAAATGAATGGGCAGATGTTTGCCGACGTATTAGAGCTGTATTTTCAGGCGTAAATCGAGGCATATTACGCCTCGTTTACGCCTGAAAATAGGTCGTGTGAACCCAGCCTAAGGGCACGTTCAGACGTGGCGGAATTTTTCCTCTGCAAATGTTGGTGCAGATTTGGGGCAATTACGCAAGGAATCTGCAGCAACATTTGCATATTTGACAGGTAATTCAGACGTTGCAGATATCACAGCGGACTTGCCACAGATTTCAGTTTTTACATTGCAAAGGCTGAAATCCGAAGTGAAATTCCGCTTCTTCTCCGCAACAGACAGTGCATGCTGCGGAGGGAAAATTCTGCACTGCAGCCTATGGTCCGCAGCGGAGTTTTCAGCAATGTATGAACTAACTTTTCTAAAAATGTATAGAAACAAAAGTAAAAAACGGCAGCTGGAGAATTCCACAGCAATTCCGCCACGTCTGGCCATGCCAATAGTAATCCTTACATTAGGTTGATCACAACTCTGGACCAGGGTAGATTGTTTGGCTTATTTCTTGTTCTGAAATGTTTCTGTTCCGATCCTAAACAAAGCGGAAGTACAACAACTTCAACAGTGTAGTATCGAGAATGAATAACAAGAAATAATACTAAATGAGCGAATAAATGAATGAAGGAGAAACATTAAGGGCTCGTCCACACCTAGCGGAATTGCTGCTTATTTTCCGTCCGGCATTGCGGTCGGAAAATAAGCAACAGAATACAGTAGCAGCAAAGTGGGTGAGAATCAACAAATTTCATCCACACGCGGACTAAAAATTCCAAGCAGAAATTGACCTGCGCTGCACATTTCAATACCTGCTGCGGAAAGTGACCGAATTGCTGCGTTTTTCAGAGGAGATGTCACCATCCCCCAACATTGAGAAAAACGCAGCAAAATACGCACCATTTTCTGCTGTAAATAACGCAGGAAATGGTGCTGTTTTTGCTGTAGCGGATGAACTGCTACTTTCAGCGGAATTGCTGCAGAAATTTTCTACAGCAATTCCGTTACGTGTGGACAAGACCTAGCAAGTAATTAATTCATCCATATTGGCCCCTTTCCCTACATCTCAAAACCTGAAGCGTTGGCACTGCCCCAACAGGATCTCCCACGGGCAAATTCATCTTCCCATTAATAATTAGTTTCACATATTCTATCACACAGTGTACAGTTTGGCACTATAGTTGCACTATATGGCAGCGGAGGAGTTAATATCATTTTGCTGATGACTAGTGGTCCTCCGGTTATATAGACTAAGAAAACTTGGCCATATACAATAAGAACCCACTGAAACAGTCCAGTGATGCTCACCCAGCATCTAGTGCCAGCCTGCCAACGTAGACTGTGCACAGCAAATGGTCAGAGTGGTAAAGCGTGCTGAACGCCTCCCTTCATGCTTCATAAAATTCCTATTATTTACCATTAAAAGGTCAACAATACCCAGGGGCGGCTTATTTTTAGATGCAAATTAATTATTTCACTCAATGACACTAACGGTGTGTAGGAAAATAACAGTAAACACCTCCTATTCCGCACGCTCACCACACTTTCTGTTTATTCATTTTTTGCAAGGACTGTACAGCGCTGACCTGGTTTCCTATATTCAGACAGAATTATGAACTGTAATGTAGAATAAATAATCAAACTGTAATAGACGCAAATAAATACTGGTTGGCTGTGCTGAGAGCTCCTCACTAGTTAAAGGCTATGTACGGCTTTGAAGAAAAAGAAAACTAAAATAATAATAATTAAAAAATATATATGTGTGTGTGTGTGTGTGTCTGTGTGTGTGTGTGTGTGTGTGTGTGTGTGTGTGTGTGTCTGTGTGTGTGTGTGTGTGTGTGTGTGGGTATCAGTGTGTTTGGTGCAACTTTCTAATTACTTTTTCTTTAAAATGATTTTTGCTTTTTGAGATACAGCTGCTTTGTATCCCGTATACAGAGATGCTATATCTTGCACTGAGACCTGAATCGGTAATGTCCGCGGGACTGACGGGTTCAGTGCAGCGGGCCTTGCATGTCAGAGTCAGGCAGGACCCGCTGTCACTGAACCTGTCAGTCCCGCTGACCTGATGGATTTAGGTCTTAGCGAACGATGCAGCTGCTGTGTATACAGTATACAAAGCAGCCGTATCTCAAAAAGTAAAAGTCATTTTTAATAAAAATGAATTACAAAGTTGCACCAAACACACCGATACACTGTCATATTATAAAATATACAGTATATATATATATATATATATATATATATATATATATATATATACATATATATAGCACTGTGTAAGGCCTCATTTCCCCTGTGGTGGCGCTGCAGCGAAATTGAACACTTGCTACTAGGTTCCCACAAAGATTACAGCTGATCGCTAGAGGTCAAATCAATGGGACATCCTGTGATCAGCATCTCTTCAGCGGGCCCTCAATCCAAAAGGGATTGTTCAGAGGTGGAGCTCCCCTTTTACATTTCAATGTCTCCTGATTTAAGATGATCGATGATCACATCTTTCCAGACCACTAAGCTGTGCTTGAGATAGTTATTGTCAAGTAATGACAAGTCATAATCCACATTCATTTCTTCCTTATCCTCAGTGAATGGGCTCGTTTTCGTGTCTCCAGGCATGACTTCATCAGCATCTTAAATACCATATAGAGTTCGGATCAGGTGTAGAGAAGTTATGAGATTGGATTCCCATGTGAGTTCCGTCTTAACACAATTTTGCACATTCGAAATGTCAATGAACTCATTGTGTGGGATTTTCAGCCAGTGGTATTTTCGTTCTAGAACAGCTGCCTACTTTATTTGATATGACTTTTATACTCTTAAATGATATCATTATGTAATGGAATTTACCAGGCGAAGGAAAACGCTGTCAAATTAGTTACACACAATCCTAAGACCCCCGGCCTTTGTAACTCATTTTTCTCCCCTGAATGTGTCATGATTTTGTCTTTATCTCTCATACAAATTGGGTAAAAGTCTTGGTTATATCCCAGTCAAAACCATTTGGGGATAACACCCATAGGGGTTGTCACTGCCCTAGGAAATGGAGAGTTTCTTACCAGACATAAGACTCTTCTCAGGCTTGGAGCTATTTTTTTTCTTCAACTGTGTTTTTATTGAATGGAGATTTTTCAGTTACAGAAATAGAACGGAAAATGAAAAGAAAGACCTAAAAAACATTGACAAAAGCATAAACAATAGATAGCACTAGGTGTGTTATACCAACTATAACCAGTAGGATATGCAGAAAGTCACATGAGCATAGGATAGCCAGCATCCCGATCCAGCATAATTTGTTTACGTTCCATATGTGAATAGTAATAGCAGATCAGGCGGTCTGTAATAGGAGAAATTGAACCTATAAAGTAGCACAATATGTAACATAGAAGACAGATAGACAAGAGACAGGATCTATTAGGAGGGGAATGGAAGGGTTCTTAGGTAATCTTATTGATCGGGAGGAGGTTTAGAGGATAGGTGTCAGTATTTACAGGTGACATGTAATTGAATATACATCCCATGCGTCCCAAATTTTCAGGAAATTGCTCAGTTTGTCAAAGATCACCGCTGTGAGATGTTCTAAGCATCTAATATCCTTAATTCTAGAGTATAAATCGGCAACGGTTGGGGGGCTAGATTGTTTCCATGAGTGGGCTATGAGGCATCTAGATTGTTTCCAAGAGTGGGCTATGAGGCATCTGGCAAGTGTTAGGTTGTGTAGGATGAGTGCCACTGTGGCTTTCGACATTCAGTAAGTATGAAAGAGGATCTAGTGGTTCGTCTAATTGGAGGGTGCTGGATATTAGTTGTTTATCATCGTCTTAGAAGGGGTGTATTCTTGGGCAGGTCCAGAAAATATGGAATAGTGACCCTTTGGTGGTGTGACATCTCCAGCATGTAGGGGGTATCAAAGGATTCAGATGGTGAAGTAATGTGGTACCAGTGCATCATCACTTTGTATTGGTTCTCCCTGTATATCGTGCATACTGAAATTTTGGCGGCTCTCCTCCAAATAGTCTTCCACGTAGCAGTGGAAATCGATTTTCCCAGATATCCTGCATGTAAGAGTGTCCAATCGTGTGATCTGGTGTTGGGTTTATCAAGATGTGGTAAATAGCAGAGATAAGACCCTTGGTGGAGGTGTCCAGTCTACACAATCTCTAGAACGAGGTAGGGGCAGGTGTTGGTAGGGATTTGTCGTAATGCATTATCAGTATGTAGTGGAATTTACTCTGTATGGGCAAGGAGAACCTGTCTTGGAGTCAGTCAAAAGGGTGTATCTTTCTGGTGTGGTGGTCAGATATATCTGCGAAACAGAATAAGCCTTTGTTGAACCAGAGTCTACATAATTGAGTTGTCTGACCATCGGGAAAGTGTGGGTGGTATAGAAAGGAGGGAGTATGTTGAACTAGGTGGAAATCATCTGGAGCACGTCTTCCATGGCTTGGAGCTATTTTACTTTGACCTGTATTAACTGATGCGTCTTGGTATTGATGGGTTTCGAGTGCACATAGTTTTAAAGGCAAATTTTTATATTTGACCTCCCTGATATGACTTTCATATGGGCATGTAGACTTACTAAGCAAAATGCAACAGTATCCCATTGCAAAAAAGATAATAGACCACACATTATATGCACCATATATATATATATATATATATATATATATATATATATATATATATATATATATTATGACTACCCCAACAATTACGGAATAGTGGAGGAGATATAAAATGAGCCAATTTCACTGAAGGTGTATTTTGCTCGCTTTCAGCAAACAACGAACAATAAAAGTATAATAAAAAGTTAAAGCAACTTTCTGAAAACAATTATTCACTGTTTTCCAACATCTCTTGTAGTCAGTGAACGGGAACCTTTGTTTACTTTCAGAGGACAAAACTCCGTACTTGTCATGTGATGATCACACTGGTGTACGGCTCGTTACAAGACATAGCTCTGATAACTGTACTGGAACTGTAACAAGCCATGCTGTGTGATCGTCACACGATTAGAAGTAATTTTTATCCCATGAGAGTAAACAATGACAGTTCCTCTCAAATGACAGCAAGCAGAGATCTTAAAAACTGAATTATTTTTACACAAGGTATATTAAAAAATATATATATATGTTTGATATATCATAAATGATCTTTATTTGCTCAAACCAGAACACCTCTTTATAGACATAAATATTGTTTTCCTTACATGATTAGAAAAATGAGTTTAACAGACAGAGCGAGTTGCACCAAATATATTATGACATGTCCGCCATTTTGATAAATTTGACACAATTTGGGCCACCTTTGCTGATTCTTACATTCACGCATCCCATGACACTATTAATAATTCTCCATCCACACAATGTTAAAAAATTTGGAATTCCCAAAATATAGGGCCAGGGGCAAAAGGTCCAAGCTCAGTGATACCAACCTGAGAATGGGAAACTCCATAAGTATTTGCTTCTTTTTTTTTTTTACATGGTGTTCCCCTCTAAGCACTTCCATTTATTACAGAGACCAAAGTAAAAAAACAGCAGAAATAAAAATATTAATATTTTTGTATACAATGTTTTGATATTTTTGTATACAATGTTTTGATATTTTTGTATACAATGATTTGATATTTTTATATACAATGTTTTGATATTTTTGTATACAATTAATTGACATTTTTGCATACAATGTTTTGATATTTTTGTATACAATGTTTTGATATTTTTGTATACAATGTTTTGATATTTTTGTATACAATGATTTGATATTTTTGTATACAATGTTTTGATATTTTTGTATACAATGTTTTGATATTTTTGTATACAATGATTTGATATTTTTATATACAATGTTTTGATATTTTTGTATACAATGTTTTGATATTTTTGTATACAATGTTTTGATATTTTATATACAATGTTTTGATATTTTTATATACAATGTTTTGATATTTTTGTATACAATTAATTGACATTTTTGCATACAATGTTTTGATATTTTTGTATACAATGTTTTGATATTTTTATATACAATGTTTTGATATTTTTGTATACAATGTTTTGATATTTTATATACAATGTTTTGATATTTTTATATACAATGTTTTGATATTTTTGTATACAATGATTTGATATTTTTATATACAATGTTTTGATATTTTTGTATACAATGTTTTGATATTTTTGTATACAATGTTTTGATATTTTATATACAATGTTTTGATATTTTTATATACAATGTTTTGATATTTTTGTATACAATGATTTGATATTTTTATATACAATGTTTTGATATTTTTGTATACAATGTTTTGATATTTTTGTATACAATGTTTTGATATTTTATATACAATGTTTTGATATTTTGTATACAATGTTTTGATATTTTATATACAATGTTTTGATATTTTTGTATACAATGTTTTGATATTTTTGTATACAACTGTTTACAATTTTTGGCATTTTGTTGTATCCAAGTTATCATTCCTTTATTAACAAGAAAAAGTTTCCGCCGGAAAGTAATTTCAGACATGACTATGTCAAGTGACTTTCATTTTATGGATGATAACTGGTTGCCTATAAAATTCTGTTTCTTGGAGGCCTCCAGATGGAATCTCTTTGCAAATGTTACCAGCCTTAGAGGGGGGAAAGACTAAAATTCATTCTATAAGAAATAAAGAATCTGTTTCTCTGGTTTCTCGTGTAAATGGCACTCCCATTGACATATTGTGAATGGTCTGAATCATAACAAAGAGAATTGAAACAAACCCCCCGGGACACACAGAACGATTGTTACACATATTTGAACTGATATAATGCAACCCAATGCTTTTTTACACTCAATTAATTCACACATTGTGTTGGACATAAACCAGGATTTGGAACTTTGAGGCTATTTTCCTTCCGTTAGAAATTATTTCTGAAAACAAGGTGACGCATGTTTAATACGGGTTTAGTGGATTAAGGATACATGATGGAGTCATTTGCTTTATAAAAACTATGGTCTGGGCTCTGTATAGTCATCTTATATATGATAGGAATTCAGATTTGGCTATTAGGAATATGTCTGGCAACAAGTTTGCTGACTGTTTACAATGATAACTAGCAGAATTGTGAATGCAGCTCTGGGAGATTTTCTACTGTCTGTAGGTTTACAAGAAAATTGAGTAGGGTTAGTGAAGTAAAATGAGTTCACATTAACAAATATAACATGACTGCAGGGTCAGACTATCAACAAGGTATTTAGTCTGTAACCATGGGGGCACATACATGTAGGTTTGCTTAATAACTATGTATACAGGATATTTATAATTCAAAATATTTGCAAAGTTGCTTCATTATTATTTAGAAGCTTTGAATCAAATAAATTTTTCATGGCGAAAGAATGGACGATGATGGAAGGGATACAGTTAATATTAAAACCGAAGTAATTAAATAGGTCTCTTTCTTCTTGTTTTTGTTTCCTTATGTTATCCCTATATCATTTAGGGCCAACATTAACCCCATGATCATAGAGTTTACCTGAAAGTTAATCATTTTTACATGTAACATGTGATACATATCTTAGAAATCTATGGACCAATACTGTTTTTTGAGATTCTATGAGAATGCCATAAATAAACTCATGGAGTGTCTACGGGTCCATAACACATATCTGTAGGACAGGGGTAGGCAACCTTTGTTGTATGGTGTGTCGATAAAAAAAACCAATGATGAAGTACTTAGTGTACCATGCAAACATGAAAGTCATATAAGACAAACTGTTACTACGTATGTGACATAAACCAATTCATCAGTTAATTAAACTTACATTTCAGTGTGACCCTTGGTGATCTATCTGTGGCACATATGAGGCTACTGAACACCAGCTGGAGGGGGTGCACATAGGAGAGACCGCAGCTACCGAACACCAGCTGGAGGGGGTGCACATAGGAGAGACCGCATCTACTGAACACCAGCTGGAGGGGGGTGCACATAGGAGAGACCGCAGCTACTGAACACCAGCTGGAGGGGGTGCATATAAGTGAGACTGCAGCTACTGAACACCATCTGGAGGGGGGGGTGCACATAGGAGAGACCGCAGTTACTGAACACCAGCTGGAGGGGTGTGCACATAGGAGAGACCGCAGCCACTGAACACCAGCTGGAGGGGGTGCACATAGGAGAGACCACAGCTACTGAACACCAGCAGGAGGGGCTGCATATGGGAGAGACCGCAGCTACTGAACACCAGCTGGAGGGGGGGGGTGCACATAGGAGAGACCACAGATACTGAACACCAGCTGGAGGGGGGTGCACATTGGGGAGGCCACAGCTGCTGAACACCAGCTGGAAGGGGTGCACATAGGAGAGACCGCAGCTACTGAACACCAGCTGGAGGGGGATGTACCTAGGAGAGACCGCAGCTACTGAACACCAGCCTGGGGGTGCTGCACACAGGAGACAGAAAGCGACTATTGAACACGAGCTTGGGGGATGCACACAGGAGAGACTATGGCTCCTGAATATCAGCTTGGGGGTGCACTGCTCTCTCTCCTGGTAATCAGCACTGTCAATCGCAAAATGAAGCATTGCTGTCTCACCCTGTGTTCAGCGCTGCCAAGCACACAACGGCGCTGGACACCAGTAGTGGTAATTGTGCCAGCAAACATGCCCCACGTGCTGGCTGTGGCATCGTTGCCACAGGTTGCTGATTCCTGCCATAGGCACTTGTGTGGGTTCATGTGAAAAGTCTTATTTCAATAAACTGTATATGGGAACAGTGAAATTATTCCGCATTGTCAGGGTGAAGGGGCACTGCCCAATCTACACGAATGGTATAATTACCTGAGAACTCAAGTACTGTTTTCTTAATCTCTCCTTGCAAAGTGCGATAAACACCAAACCTATCTCCTTGCCTCATTCAAGTATAGTATAGGGATATTATCATACAGAAGTTACAGACAGCGCTACCTTTATTTAATGCATATTAATAAAACAAGAGAAGGTTATAATATCCAATTAATTTTTTATTGTAAAACGAACAAAAAATGCAAAAATAAATAATAGATTCAAGGAAATGCTGCAGCATCAAGTCATTTACATACATTATACAGCTCATTATCTTTGTTTGTAAAGTTTTCGCTAGTTTCTTGGCTGATATTTGTTTGTGCACCTTTCGTATTGCAGGGTCGTAGATAGGTTTTCCTTTACCGGGGGAAATTATTCTATTTACTGCCCTAGACTGTTTTTTAAATACACTGGCAAGTAAAGGGGCTTGTTGTACAGCCTGGGCACCCAACACCCAGGACACATGCCCAGAAAAACCCACTCCCCAGCTACACCACTGTGTATGGACCTTCTTCTACCTTTTACACTTTCCAAAAACAGCCTATGGGATGTTTCCAATGTTAATTAACTATTTAATTTTGAAAATATCTTTCCATCCATGGACATATAGAGGTGACGGGTCGAATTTTTCCAGTTCTCATTAAAAGCTATTTTAGACTTATTTGATGACTGAAGCCAATTAAAAGAATTATGTTTTAAAGCCCCAATATAGTTAAAACTTTAGATGTCCTGTAGATGGGGTGAAAAGGATAATATAATGGTATGAATATTTATTGTAATTTCGCCATTGGAATGGTCCACAAGGTCAAGGTTATAATACTGTCAATCATATCATATCAGAACATTGGTTGCCACTCTAAGCTATGTAGTATTGTTCAGTCTATGGAAGATGTTCGTATGATCTGGATGTACTTTTAGATCATAGACTATATAACAGCATGCAATGTCAATCAGCTGCTTCTAAGGACAGCAGGATATTGTTGTGCATTAAAAGAGGCATGGACTTGCGGGACAGGGATGTAATATTACCACTTTACAAAGCATTAGTGAGGCCTCATCTAGAATATGCAGTTCAGTTCTGGGCTCCAGTTCATAGAAAGGATGACAAATACAAAGAAGAGCAACAAAGCTGATAAGGGGCATGGAGAATCTAAGTTATGAGGAAAGATTAAAAGAACTAAACCTATTTAGCCTTGAAAAAAGACGACTGAGGGGGGACATGATTAACTTATATAAATATATGAATGGCACATACAAAAAATATAGTGAAAAACCTGTTCCATGTAAAACCCCCTCAAAAAACAAGGGGGCACTCCCTCCGTCTGGAGAGAAAAAGGTTCAATCTGTAGAGGCGACAAGTCTTCTTTACTGTAAGAGCGGTGAATCTATGGAATAGTCACCGCAGGAGCCGTCACAGCAGGGACAGTAGATGGCTTTAAAATAGGCAAAGATCATTTCCTAGAACAAAAATATCAGCTCCGATGTCAATGTGTAGAATTTTACTTTCATCCCTTCGCTTTTCCCATCCCTTAGTTGGACTTGATGGACATGTGTCTTTTTTCAACAGTACAAACTATGTAACTCTCACGTGGTAACCCCATGAGATGAATAATGGTGGGGGGATTTTATATTTTTTTTTTACGATTTTCAAATCTTTTTAAGTTCTCCTCTGGGTATATTATAACATTTATTGTGATAAAGTCATTGGGATTGTACAAAGTGGAATGCATTGTAGTTTCGTTGTGTTATTTGGTCAACTAACATTCTCTCTCGGGTGAATATCTTTGATCAGGTTTGTGTATTGCCAGGTGGTATTCCTACAGCAATATCACTTTAATAACAGCTGGCTAATAATATAATAAAACATTGTGGATAAATATCTAGGGTTTTAGATAGTTTCACTCCCCTAAGTGTAAGTATGGAATCTATGATGTAGAGGTCAGCCATGCAATGGTAACAGTTCCTTTAGGAATGGCAAGATCTGTAAGCCATATTATGATCTTGATATGCTGTGAAGGGTTCTGGGTTGCTAAATTACTTTCCTCTCTTCTATTATCTGCTTTTAAGAGCCTTTGAAATAAGAAAAAAATCCCTATTTTAATAAATTGCTGTTATCTTTGATCCTGGCCCTACTGGTTTTGTCTAGCATTGGTCCCATATCTGCAATAGGGACCACATTTATACCACAGATATAACCAAGTTTATCTTGACTTGATATCAAACAACAAAAGTCATTGAAAAGCCATTGAAGTCAAGTAAAGTAGTCTTGACACTGTGTATTTAATGCGATGAACGTCAAGATAAAGATGGCTACATCTGTATATTACTTTATGGCAAAGTATGTAATATATCCATGAGTATCTAATTGCTAAGCATGTCACTTGGCACAATACATCATCATTTTCTGATGATTTATCTGTGGATTTTTGTAGAGTTATCTTGACTCAGTTAGTCGCCGGATAGGTCATCAGTATATGATCAATGCGTGTCCGACAGATAGATCCCGAACCGATTCGCCACTCCAGCTGCCTCAGGGCACCAGACAATATTGGTGGAAGCAGATGGCTCCGGACACACACCGATCATATACTGATGACCTATCCAGTGGATAGGCCATAAATTTTCAGAAAGTGGAAAACCCCTTTAAGAGGCAACTATACACTACACTTTGACATTTGGCTGCCGAACCTTTTTACATGTATGTCATATCTTACACGTGTAGCATTCGGTTCCGACCTTCTAGTATTTTGGACTCATTCTTTACAGATATTGTTTTTTTTCTTTACAATGGGAAGAAAATTTCTTATTATGACTTTGAGCTTTATCAGTGAAGCATAGAGGCAGCCGATGATGTGTAAACCAAAGTCAACAATACGTGGTCAACTTTCCTTACCCTGTGTAATAACCGTACGTGCTTCTAGGATGAGTTAATTACCCAATGGCAGAGAAGTCTGTTTATTTTTCAAGATGAAGCAACTTTGTTATCAACTTGAAAAGGCTTTTTTTTTCCCCAATGCTGAGGTTTTAAAGCAATCTATCTGCTGGGGATTTGAGGCTCCGTCTACAAAGAAGATTGAAAAAGCAGAACTTGTATTTGATTCTTACGTCTCAGAGGGTGGCATTTTGGGATGGCTTGATGGATTTTGTAGGGTTTGTAGATGAAGCTTTGGTTATCAATTTGGAACCCTAGTCATAATCTTTGCAATCCAATGTGCCGCCCCTGCTTTTTTTTTATTTTATTTTTTATGTCTCTTGACTTTAAAGAGCAAATAAAGAAGATTTTTCACAATAGTATTTAGCAAACACTTTGTTGCCAATGTCCATAGTAAGACTGAAGTAGTCGGTGTTGAGCATTGCACCTTTACAATAAAGTTATGTTCTTAAACCAGGGCTATTATGTATCTAATCCAACGAGGATTAAATCACAAGACTACTGATATACTTTTGCAAAATATCTTATGTGACTAGATGGAAATTTGTCAGAGGAATTGATATCCCTGCAGCTTAACATGGTCTGTATGTGACTGCTTATCTAGGCTGCAGCACTCCATTACAACTAACATTCTGTACAGCCGGCATTTTTTATGCCCAGATACCCCATGAATATGTGCATATTATGCCAGTATAGTGTGGTGTTATATTTGGCTGCTAAATACTCTACCTTTCTTGTTGCTTATTCTCAGCAAACTACAAGAGTAGATTTGCCAAACAGAAACCATACAATTTGTAAGGTGTTCATACATATTTTCTATTATTGGGGGATTATATAATTTGGTAAGATCTGACAATAAAATCTTGATGTAATGTTATCTTAGATCTCTACCTGCTGATAATTAGATGTCATTTCTGATATCTGTGAAGTAATCCACGATATTCCAGCCATAACAGGTCTTTGTTGGTGTGAGCTTGCTTATCTAGGCTCCCGCAGCACAATAGGATTCTTATTCGGTCTTCTTCACCCTCCACCTAGTAGTGATAATAAGATGATTCTGTTGCTATCACCGGACGCTGTAGGTGTTCCTGGCATGATATTACCAGGAATCAGACGGCTAGGTTCAGGTTGTACTGTTCTCCATTAAAGAGGAACAACGAGAGAGATATACATCGATTTAAAATAGTCCGGATAGCAATTCTAGCCTCAGTTTCTGTGAGAACTCCATGATTTCCGGCAATAGGAATGATCTTGTGGCACTTTCTGTGACTGAAAATAAACAAAAATCATGCAAAGAATATTAAACTGTAGCATGGGAAGCATGTGCCAGCTGATTAGTAATGGACGGCATAACCTGAGCCCATTATTTGCACTAGGTCTCAAAAAATCTACTTGCACATTTAATGCTGACTCAGGAATAACAATTATTACGATCAATAATTCTTAAAGCTATTTCTGGATGTAATAATTAATTTATGCGTGGCAAACACTTTGCATAAAGTGCAGGTGGAAGTGCCAACTAAGTGATAATTTAGAAAATGGTATATGATGCCATAAAAGACACAGAGAAACCCCAGGAATGGCAGCTTGCACAGTGTTAAATCTTTCCAGTTAACAGTTTGTTTGGAAAGATTTACCAGGGAAGCAGACACAGAGACCCCGGACACGACTCACCCTGTCACCGCATCTCCCTGTGCCGCAGGCAACACAAATTAAACTGTACAAACTGTAGAGGATGCACTCAGTGTTCCTGCATAAATTGTATGTTTGTGTATATCCCTGATGCTATATAATAAAATATTATTATTAATAACTCCCCAGCAACCAGGAAAATACCAGATTTTGTGTGTAAATGTAAATTCATAGCAACGATACTGCAGCATATTGCATACAGTAGATTGGTGAGTAGGGGGGGGGGCATGCATGTTTAGTTTATGTCTCATCAGCATGAAGTACCTCCTCTCACCACATTTAGAGCCACTTATCTCAGGTGTTTAAAGATCATTTCACTTAGTCCTTGAGCTGCGCTTGCAAGTGTTCTATTTACAGTCATTACACGGAGAACCGTGGAGGTAAAATTTAAGGGAAAACACATTGATTCGCATCTTATGTATAAGGAACCAGGTACAATGTATACAGAAGCTTCAGGGGTTAACGTTTTATTCCACACTGGAGATAATTGTATGTAGAATATATATATGGTTTATTAATAATATGCTAGTATTATTTAACCATCAGTATGGCTCTCATTGGTCGTTTGTGCTCTCACAATATAAGTCCCTCCCCCGCGGTTCTAACAAAAGCAAATAATGACTACAGGCATCTGGTTGCTATGTAGATTTTCAAAAGCGTCCCTGATGTTTGTTAGGGTCTATTCACAATGTATTTGCAGTACGTTGGAGGTATACTTCCGAAGTATTTACCGACGCATACCTCCGATGGATGCCTTCTGACAGAGGCCTCCGGCAGATGCCACTGCATTGGTATACAGTGGCATTTATCGCCCTAAAGCTTCCATGTTAAAAAATGTACTGGATGCCGTAATAACATAGCAGACTGTCAAAAAAAAGGTATAACGACATATTGCAGCTAGAGTCGTTTCCTTCACTGATGGCAAACTAATATATTGAAAATGACGAGGAATTGAAACACAAAGTATATTAGAAAGTTGTGTAATTTTTAATTCATAGAGAGATTAAACTTTATCAATCGAAAACAGGCATTTTTCTTTGCACCCAATCAAATTCTTCCTTTGATTTGCCTTCACCTACAAAATGAAATCTAATTGGTTACAATAGGCTTTACACCTGTCTGTCTTTGCTTTACATATTAGGCTGGGTTCACACGACCATGTTACGTCCGTAATGTACGGAACGTATTTCGGCCGGAAGACCCGGACCGAACACAGTGCAGGGAGCCGGGCTCCTAGCATCATAGTGATGTACGATGCTAGGAGTCCCTGCCATGATTACAGTACGGGACAGTTGTCCTGCAGCGAGGCAGGGACTCCTAGCATCGTACATCACTATGATGCTAGGAGCCCGGCTCCCTGCACTGTGTTCGGTCCGGGTCTTCCGGCCGAAATATGTTCCGTACATTACGGACGTAACATGGTCGTGTGAACCCAGACTTACTCTGAGTTTTCCTTTTATTCGAGACTTCAAATTATTTGGAAAAACCCTCTTGAATTAAAGACTATATAAACCTTTGATAACTATTTAAAAAAAATAAAAATAAAACAGTGTATCAGTGTGTTTGGTGCAACTTTGTAATTCGTTTTTATTAAAAATAATTTTTACTTTTTGAGATACAGCCGCTTTGTATCCTGTATATAGACCAGCTGTATCGTGCTCTGAAACCTGTATCCGTCAGGTCAAGGTGACTGACGGGCTCAGTGTCAATGGGTCCTGGCGGTCTCTGACACGCAGGATCCACCTGTAATCGATCACATCTAAGTTATGAACTTACATGTGATCGGTTGGCGCTTGCCCACACGTAGCGGAATTGCTGCGTTTTTTCCGTCCGGAATTCCAGACACAAAAAACTGCAGCATAATACAGTAGTAACAAAGTGGTGGAGATTGACCAAATCTCACCCACGCTCTGCGTAAAAACTGAGCGGAAAAAACGCTCAAAATTGGACCTGCGGTGTGGAATTTGTTTCCGCAGCATATCAACTGTATTTGCGTAATCGCTGCATATTTGCTGCGGGTTTGCCCCATTTATTTCAATGGGTAGGTAAAACCCACAACAAATAGCAGTTGTTGCGTTTTTTGCGGTGGATTCGCAGCGATACCGCCGCAAGAACGCCACTCTGAATAAAAAAAACACTATACTTACCTAGGAGTCTGTGTTTCTTTCTCCAGGCCGGCCTCCTTCTGTCGCTTCATCCCCTGTGACCGTTTTCAAAGGTGTACAAAGCCTTTTAAACTTTTTTTTAACCCTTTTATAATCCAAAAACTTGACGGACAACTCCACTACGTCCATCGTTTTACATCAGTGTTAATGTTTACCATGTACACCATTAATATGCAGTTGCCATTAATTTTGCTAGTCACTCGGCATGCCAGCAATTATTTTGATGGATAATGAAACTTTTCATTTTCTCGGAATCTGCTTTGCCAGCAAATGTTTTAATGTTACCTGTATAATTGGATTGACTTGAAATATGCATTGTGTTGTCTTTGCCTTAGCGGCTTCTTTGTAGCATGTATTTTTTTTATTCTCCCTCCTCCGTCTAATACATGCAATTGTATTAGCAACAAAAAAAAAAATCCCCCCCTGAGAACATCTTTGGTTATTTGTGTATGTAAATTTGTCTTTACATATTGTTTCATAAACTGGACAGTTTTGCGAGACAAGTGAACACGTTGCTTATTTCTAACCTAATAAGACAGGCCTCGGGGCTTGTAAAGTGATTGTGCCTCGTATTTCCCGTCCCGATGCTGCATACTAAGATGCTTGATGCCAGGGGGCCCCCCGCAGCTCATGATTTCACAGGTCCTGCTAAAAACGTTCTGTGCAGCACATCCAGGGAATGTATTGAGCAATATTAAACCAGCTGGTAGAATATACAATTTACTACACACGGGGAGGGCGCGGTCTTAGATTTTTCTTTTCTGTGAGTAATTCATTCAAGTTGCTTTTTGTCTAACTTTCTTAGGCCCTGTTCACACTGAGTTTTTTTTGCATATAGAAAATTCTGCCTCAAAATTGCATCTGGAAGTTTGAGGCAGATTTTGATCTGCCTGCACGCCGTGTGCCGCATTTTTCGAGGCATTTTTCGCCCGCGGCCATTGAGCGCCGTGGGCAAAAACGCAGCTAAAAAGGCTTTTTCTGCCTCCCATTGACAATGGGAGGTCAGAGACGTAAACGCCCGGAGATAGGGCATGTCGCTTCTTTTTCCAGGGAGAAGGTTTTTTCCGCTTGCGGGAAAAAAACGTCTCCGCCTCCCATTGAAATCAATATGAGGCATTTTCGGCCATTTTTTGCCGCGGTTTTCGCATCAAAAAACGTGTCAAAAAACTCTGTGCGAACAGGGCTGGATCATTCTTCCATCTCTGTTTGCACTTTTTCTAAATAAATACAAATAAACATGTGGCCAAGCTCAAAAATTTTCAAAAACAGAACAAACATAAAATCATGGGTTTAGGTAGATAAAGCTGCTGCCATAGGCTCAACTTGGCTTAGCCATATTACTTGCAATTGGGTAGCTACTAAAAGGGGTCGTCCAAGACAAATTCCGTAAATAAGCCAGACTTATCAGAAATAACATATTTTTAGCTATTGTAAAAAATTAAAGGGGTTTTCTGGGATTATAAAAAAAAGGGTTTGCTTTTTTACCCCAGAAACAGCGCCACTCTTGTCCATGGGCTGTGCTTGGTATTGCAGCTCACACCCATTTGCCTAAATGGGTCTGAGCTGCAATTCCAGGCACAGCCCAAGGACAAGAGTGGCGCTGTTTCTAGAAGGAAAAAAACAGACCCACTTTATGATCCCAGATAACTCCTTCAACATTCTGCTCATATGTTCACTCACTTCCGCTCCTTGTTAGAAATATGTATACATACGATTTTAGTGACGTTACTTCACGGTGATTGGACGCTATGGCCATGTGACTTCAGTATGGATGCTGCTTCACTAAAACCTAGTATATTCACAGGTCTGATAGGAAATATCAGAGCAGTTCGCCATCCCCGGGCCAGAGACTGGGTCAGTCTGCCACAACACATTGCACCCACTACTGATTTTATAAGGGTCTCTTCTATATAAAACTTCCCCCATAGGCTGGAATCAGGACATGGTGAAACTTTTTATAGAACTGGTATCGAAAAAGAGAACACATCCGTTTCCAGATTTCCAGCACATGTTCGTACACAGCCCCACTGCTTTTTGATTTATTGTTCTTTACAAATAGAGCAGAGCTGAGTTTGTCAATGCCGTAGGCATTTGGCACAAGTTATGTAATAAAACAAATAAATAAATGAGTGAATTATCAAAAACCACTTACAAACTCAGCTCTGCTTCATGTGTATGTAGTCATAACGCTTTGGGGCTCGTTTGTGCCCCATGATAGCTGGCTGAGTTTAAGGGGTTGTCGAAACCCCCACATCTTATCACCTATGCACAGGATAGGTGATAAGTGTTTGATCGCTGGGACCCCCACCGAAAGAGAGAATGGGGGTCCCAAACCCCTTTATGAATGGAGCGGTAGGTCATACATACGCGCTACCACTCTATTCATTCTCTATGGGACTGCCGGATATAGCCGAGGAATAAAACAAAAAACAATTCACACTGTTACACCTCCGTCGTGATTTTTTTTTGCAATGGACGGCACGAGGCAGGGCCAGATCCGTAGTATGACGGACACCACAAGTGCCTGGTGGACCCCATTGATGTGGTATCTGATGATTTGATGGGAAAAATGGTGCTACGTGAACCTCCGACGCAGATGTGAACAGAGCCCGAGTAAGTTTACCATGAGTCTTATGTAAAACCACCAATAGCACCAGTGTGTTGTGCCACGTGACAATCTCATCTCTTCTACACCTGCCGATCCCCGCTTTGCTATATTGTATCTAAATATTGAATAGCGCTCCATTGCTAATTATGTTTGTTAAATTTCTACTTTGTATTAATGGTTGAGGGAAATATCGACCTCACAGTGAGGTTTATTGGTCTTGTTCAGAAAAGCTTCTGCTTTTCTAGTCTTCTTGATAAAATATGGGGCTTCTCCCCGGTGACCTCTTGCAGGAGGAGAAGATGTTTGCATATTAGCTCCTCATGAATTTTCACTCTCGGGGAAAAAAAAGGAGTTTTGGAAAAGTAACAAATTAGACTGTGTCACATCCGAGGAGGCTTAATGGTTTTACAACCAAGATTAATATACTTCGAGGAAAGAGTTATTTTCAGGAGCAGGTTGTTAATTGTTGGTAGATGTTGTGATTGTACTTTATTTTCCTGAAAGCGATGCAGCCAGTTATGTTTTGTGTAGAGATCATTAGCATTTACGCAGAGACACGATTGCCGGTTGCCGTTAATGGGCTGCTAAATATAAAACTTATGGGTTTATGTAGAACGAGCTAATAATAACAGAGAACAGGGTGCAGGTCAGGTTATGAACAGCTACAGAAAATACGAAGACAAAAAATTAAAACAAAAATCTAAAAACAATCGAAGGGGTTTTCTGGCCCATAAAAAAAAAAATTTTTTTGCTTAAAATGAATAATAAAAAAAATGATACTAAAGTAAAAAATTTGGTACCAGGCTCTGCTGCTATTTTGCAGAATAGTGACATGTTGTCCAGTGATATTTGACAACAGCGCCCAATATCTTGGCAACACTATTCGGAAAATTGGGGAATGGCACCAGTGTTTTGGTTTTTTTAGCCTATTAATTAGACACATAAAAAATAAAGAAAGTCACATTTGTCAAGGGTTTCTTAATTTTTAACTTAAAATCTGACACCCCTATCAACCCCTGCCCAAAACCATTTTTCCTATCCTGGCATAGCTGAAGATATATAGTTTGTAAGCATAAAGTTTATTAGAAGTGTAACTTTTTGAATAATTTACTAATCCTCTCCCAAAAAGTATAACATAAAAAAATACATAATTATTTTTTTTATATCATAAAACAATAGCCCAAAAAGTTAATGTTCTCAAAAATATATTATATCCTGTTAGAGTAATTCGTTTAAACAATTAACTGTGATGGTAATTCATCTAATTATTATCAAAATGACTGCATTATATTGTTTGAGATATGTTTTTAATCTTCTCTTAAATGAATGTATTCCCTATCATCTAAGATCGGGTAAAGATGACATCATCTGGCATTCCAAACTAATGAGTACCAGGATTCATACTAGGAAGAAAGCCATTACCTTATATGGAAGTATTTTTGGGATGTTGCCTATATGTACTCGGCATCATCTGATTGGTTAATGAACCTACAAATAAAGGCTCCATTCACAGCCATGTTAGATTTCTGTACATGAAACCATTGTATGTGCAATCTCTCCCGATCGGTCATTTTTGTAAATATGAATGAATCCTGGACAAATTCCCTTATGGAGAAAAGAAACTCAAGAGTGATGGGGATTAATCTTACAATCCCAAAATTAATTCTGGATTGAATCAGCAATTCTCTAATAGAATGTCAATACTACAGCTGTGGATCTGCAAGGAAATCCAATTTGCCATTGCCGACCTTGCAGGGGCTGAATTCTTTGAAAGAGATGGAAACGGGCATCACAACTAGGGTAGGACTGGCCAACTAGAGTTCCAGAGATTCCTCTCGTAGACACAGCCTCTGACACAATAATCGGCCCCGAAGATCCAGCAGAAGACAACCCCATTGGGAAGTGACCTTAAAGTCAATGGCTTGTCGCTAAGGTCTATTTCTCATGGGATGTTTGACCTATGAGTCTCTTCAAAGCGTGGTGCAAGTCAAATTTTGGCTGTCATGTGGGTTATCATATCCCTTCTTGGTGCCCCTAAAAACCATCAAACGGGGTTGCAATACAAAATCAATTCCTGGACATATTTTTGCATTTGACCTTTAAAAATATGAATTTTGAACTTTTTGGATTTAGGATTTTTTTTTATTTGTCGGACAACTGGGCGTTACTTACTGTACATAGTAGATATTTATAGTAGAGAGTATATATATATATATGAATAGGAGTCATTTTATCTTGAATCTGCTGGTATTGTACATCCTGGGGTCCTTTAAAGGTAAAGGACAAACACATAACACAAGTAACATAATCAAATAAGATGATGAACAACAGCAACTTAGGAGAAAAGGATTCCAGGGTACACCACACAAATCAATGTTTTCAATAAATACTTGATTGCAACTTATTGAAGCCTGGAGTGCGAAGATATCACCTTGCCATTTTGGATTGCTCATTGATGCCCGCAGCAGGTTCTGCCTATTGTGAGCAAGTAGCAAATGGAATGTAGTATTTGCTGGTATTAGTTTTCAACTTTGGAAACATTTCCTGCTGGTCAAAAAATAGACATTGAGGGATTTCTGCAATCCAGAAAAAAACAAAAACTCCTTGTCATTAAAAAAAAAAAAAAAAAAAAAAGGAAATAAATTATAATTAAGTCAATAAAATAGATAAATACAATAAAATAATTAAAATAAAACACAATGTAATTAAATAAATAAATAAATACAATGTACTTATATTGCTTCAATAAACTGAATCGACAGATAAAATTAAATTCATGAAGTAGAATTAAGTAAATAAATTAAATGTAAATAAAATAAAAACAAATCATTCAATCAAATAGATAAATAAAATTAAATAATTAAAACAAATACATTAAAATAACGTATAATGTAATGAAATAAATGCAATGCACCTAAATAAAATAATTACATAAATGGAATCTACTATTAAAATGAAGTCAATACAAATAAATAAATACAATTAAATAAATACAGTAAATAAATTATAAAAAAGCAAAAAGTTGTCATATCCTTCTCTATGGTCCAACAAGCACAACACCATGTCAACAAATGTAGAATAAATAAAACACATGCAGAACATTACACAGTAGTTTCTGATAAATTGCATTTCAGTTAGTGAATATTTCCGCATGTCTGAGCCTAATACGCACATCTGTACTGATACTTTTATGATCTAGAACATAAATTATTAAAAAATGCTCTGAAGTTGTAAATCACACTTGTTCATTCACACGGTATATGCAATAGGCACACCAAATGATGTTCTCAGAATCAGGTAATGCATTGGAAGCTGCGTAACATGAAATTGAATGACAAATTGCAATGATTAAAAACGAATAAAAGGGTAGAAACAGAGCAGAGAAAATACTATTTTATAAATGTATTTTTCTGGATAAAAACACATCCCAATGGGCCTGTCATTTGTTTAGAATTAAACATTTTATTTAGAGGTTTCTGCGATAGATAGATAGATAGATAGATAGATAGATAGATAGATAGATAGATAGATAGATAGATAGATAGATAGATAGATAGATAGATAGATAGATATGAGATAGATCGATAGATAGATAGATAGATATGAGATAGATAGATAGATAGATAGATAGATAGATAGATAGATAGATAGATGATAGATAGATAGATAGATAGATAGATAGATAGATAGATAGATAGATAGATAGATAGATAGATAGATAGATATGAGATAGATAGATAGATAGATAGATAGATAGATAGATAGATAGATAGATAGATAGATAGATAGATAGATAGATAGATAGATAGATATGAGATAGATCGATAGATAGATAGATAGATAGATAGATAGATAGATAGATAGATAGATAGATAGATAGATAGATAGATAGATAGATAGATATGAGATAGATAGATAGATAGATAGATAGATAGATAGATAGATAGATAGATAGATAGATAGATAGATAGATATGGAAGCATTGTTTCAATGGGGAGACATTTCCAAAATACAATGCTGTATGGAGGCACCTACGGTTCCCTAGTACAGAGCCACAGGGACTCCAAGTGTCCCCATACAGACTCCGCAATAGGCACGAGGCCTAAGAATAGTTTGAATATTTATTTATTTTTGTTCTTTATTATTAAAAAAAGTTAACATTTTATTTATTTACTTTTTATTTTATTTTTAGAAGAATTTTGTAGAATTTAGATTATGTTTACATTTTTGGGTTGAAACTAAAAGAAAATCCCATCAAATCCATAAACTCCGGAGTCAGAACCAAGACTTGTACTCTGAGAGGTTTACTCATCCATATATTCTATGATAGTATCCAGGGAGAGACTGATATTCAGTCATGAAGACAGTGCTCAGGGGCCCATAGACACACTTTCACAAAGCTACATGCAGTGCAAGGGATAAGTGCGCCTTGAAAATGATTTGTTAACCCATTAATTTGTACAATGGCTCTAATGGTTGGTAAGAGGCCCATGGACTTTAATTCTTGGTGGCCCAGATGACTTTCAGTCCACCCATATTCGAGGACTAACCATTTTGGTACTTTTTGGCAGTAAAAACTCTATGTGGGTTCTATGACTATGGTATAGAGTCTTATTTTCTATATTATGATGTCATAAATTGACATCAAGTCCGTCCCTTGGTTGAACTTGATGGACATGTGTCTTTTCTCAGCCGTACTAACTATGTAACTATGTAACATTATATAACACAATAATGTCAGGACATGGAATATTCCGGACATCGAATAGTTATCATATCATGCTATGAAGGTGGAAGGTGGGTTAATAGTAAAAACGCCCATCATTTCCTTGGTCTTCTCTTCGCCTTTAATACAGAAAATTTCTTCCGGGCGGGTTTGGTGGTTACTAAAGGTTATTTTACCCATGAATGTTTCATTTTAGATGCCGCCTTACAAAACCAGATGTTTGAGACAAAATCATTCATAGCTTAGATGAGCCTCGGCTTCCTCCCTTGTACAACAGCTGATGATCGTATTATAGCATAATGGCGGCAGCAGGAGATCCACAAAGTTCTCAATTGACTTCACTTGTATCTTGGTCTTCTCTGCCAAGTCCTCCCATTATCTGAACATGTAACCTCCAGAGAAGAATAAGGGCCATATGGACCAATGTACCGCACTCAATGCATATATGATTAACAAGTACCCCAGAGCTGTAGTTCTAAGGGATCTTTTATGACCACTTACAGAAAGTCTTTTTTTTTTAATTTGCTACAAAGTTTTCTTTATTGGTTGAGAAAATATTTCCAAGTTATACAGTGAAGAAGCCAAAAAAATATTATCACAATTTTCCTGCACCATTCATAAAGTAAATCCTATGATAGTTTAAAGGGGATGTCCACTTTGGACAAGCCCTTTTTGTTGAAAGGACTTATTGGTGATAACCTGATTCAAGGGTCTTCCACACCTTGGCCCCCATGCAATCAGATATAATCTGTGATGGTATTTGGAAGCGCCACCACAGGGGAAATGAAGCATCACATGGTTCCCATTGAAATTAATGGACTGTCTGTGTAATGTGCAAATGAGCTGGGTTCTCTAGACGATCTTTGCAGATGCTCTCTGCTTTGTTTGATAAATATGTATATGTGTGTATATGTATGTGTGCTTGTATGTGTGTATATACATGTATGTGTGTATATGTATGTGTGCTTGTATGTGTATGTGTATATGTGTGTATATGTATGTGTGCTTGTATGTGTATGTTTATATGTATGTGTGCTTGTATGTGTATATGTATATGTATGTATATCTTTGTTTGTATGTATATGTATGTGTGCGTGTAGGTGTGTATGTACATGTATGTGTATATTTATGTGTGCTTGTATGTGTTTATATGTGCTTGTATGTGTGTATATGCATGTGTGCTTGTATGTGTATATGTACATGTATGTGTATATGTATGTGTGTATATGTGTATCGTTATACATAATAACATATGCGCTTGTGCTTATAATAAAGCCATTGTCGTTGAACAGTATTGGAGTTGATAGAATAGCAGGTCCATAATGCAGAAATCCAGCCAAATGCGACTGGTAAATAAATTGTTTTAAACATCTGGAAGTCACTAAAACTCATCCCCGGAACGATAAAAGAACTAATTGTGGCTATAAATGTAATAGTGTACCTTTATAATTTACCTTTACATTTAATATGTCATAATTAATCAATGTGCAGACTTATTCTACACTACCTGGATAGGTCTACTAGAGAATATTTAGTACAGGGAGGGTGTACATGTCCACTACAAAACCTTGTCCATCTGGGGCCAATAGCGGGAGGGGGGGGGGGGGGATTTATTACCACTACTGTGCAAATTGTTGGAGATTTAAAGGAATGAATCGCCCTATTTTTCTATTTTACTAGTTAAAAATATAATATGAAACACTTTTTTCTTATCTGTTTTTATTTTGTGATATATTGTATATTGTTTTTAGTTCTGAGATAGATAGATAGATAGATAGATCGATAGATAGACCCACTACTATCTCCGGGACTGGGACCGCCCAATCCCATTGGATAAAGAATGGAGAGGTGGCTGCTCATGTGCGCGGCTCCTTCCATTCACTTCTACAAGAGTTACGGAAACAACAGCGCATGTTTGCCTATCTTTTTCCTTAAATCCCATGGCACAGAATGGAGAGATCAGGGCACATGCTGGGCCTCCTTCCCATTCATACTCCCCCTGGGTGGGGTGGCCCTGTGGCCCTGTTCTGGATATAGGTGTGGGTCCCAGAGCTTGGACCTGCATCTTTCAGATATTTATGTCATATGCCATAAATGTCTAAGTTTGTTTGTTGTACCTTTAGATAAAAGCAAGACCCGCTTTAGTTTCTTGCGTTTTGCCTCTAATACGATAAGATGCGAGGAATCATCTGGTGTTGAGTTGAGGTTGGTAAATGACTACTTACTGTAAAACCTTCAGCTGTTTACTGCTTGACCTCTTTTCTTTGCCGCACAGAGACATGTTCAATCTAAATTATTAAGCCCCTATTTGTGTAAGACATCTTGCGCATCCCTTTGCAATAACCATTCCTCTGATAGTTTACCAATTACCGGGTAACCTTTGTTTATATACAGCGAGAAGAGGAGAACCAGCGCGAGGCTAATGCAAATTCCACTTAGCAGTCTGAAAATTTTTCATTTCCAATGTAAAAGCATTTCCAATGTAAATTATCCCGAGACCATCTCAACGATGTAATGATATTAGTGTCAAGATGGATTGCAATAGTTAGAGTTATTGATACCTCAGCGTCACCAGTTCTCTATATCTAGAAGAGCATCACCTCGTGGCTCCTTATTTGTCTCGGTTAGGAAATTCCTTCTAAGCGTACTTAATATTATTTGGGTAAGCGGGAAAGTTCTGCAAAAGTTTATTTAAATGAGTTTATTTCCATTAAGTCCTTTGTTATATTGTGTTTATGTAACCAACAGTGGGTTGAAATGGGAAAGTTGTGCTCTTATGTGATGCTGCTGCGCCGGGAGATAACAAATGAGATGTATTATTTATTTTGATATTGATGTAGCTTTGCTTTCCTTCACCTGGGGCCAAGATTTGGTTTTCTTCCCTAGCCCTATATCTAAAAATCCTAGCCAAGGCACGATGGCGCTCAGCACCTGAGTCACATGCCCCACCCACTAGCCACGCCCCTGCTTATAGAGTTGTGAAGCCTCTGCCTGCCATTGGACATTGATGAGTGTCATTAAAATGTTTTTTTTTAGGTTAATATTGCCCCTATGAAAGTCAATGTGGGTCAAACGAGATCACTTTACCCTAAAATCTATCATTTACCTTTAAATTTGTTCTTGAGTCATTCTCTTCTATTACAATTTTATTCAGTCAATTTTTATACTAAACTTTATCAGAGAATGTCATTACATTACTGGGAAATCTCCTTAAAGGGGTTTTCCACTTTTATGATAATAACATGGGCAACACATTTTTTTTTTAGATTAACTTAAGCATGAATCAACTTTGCAAATATTCCTAATTAAAAATCTCCTACTGTTTTATGGCTGCAGTTCCCCAGCAGATCTATGAGTCTCCATGGTCACAGAATTAAAAAAAAAACCTGTGTGTAGTCTGATCTTGCAGTCATCTTCTTTTCCATCTGTCCTAATGCTTCTTGGTGACATACATTAAGCAGGTTAACAAGAAGTTGACATTAGATTGTTGCCAAATGCTGACGAAATCACTGGGATCAGCCACCAAAATCCTAATGTCCATGTTCTACATAAGGTCCTGTTCATACTACTACTCAATTGGTGTATGGCATCTCAGTACTATAGAATTTGTTCTTATATGGGAAATAATATGAAAGAAATAATGGAACCACGGGATCCATTGCCTTCGATGGAAGAGACAAAGACAAAAATAGTACTTAAAGGAACAATCCCGTTATGAGTTATACACTCTGTTATGTCTAGTGCACGGCCTGAGGGGGGCGGTACACGACACAAGATTCAAAGATCACAAAGAGAAAATAACTGTGTCATGCCCCGCCCCCTCAGGTCTTGTACTCGGCCTAACACCATGTATCGTTTTGCCTGATGTGTTTCTTTAAAATGTATCAATAAGACTCTCTTCACACTACCATTCCGTGCCTCCATTGGGGGTCCCATGGGGGTTTCTGACACTTTTGACAGCAAGAATAAGAAAGCATGTAGGGATATTGTTGTAACAAAATGAAAAACTGATAAACTCCATTAAATTCAATAGGGTCCATTGGCGACCATTTGATTCTGTCATAGAGACATGGCTTCTCTTATATACGGAAGCCATGGGGCTAGTGTGAACACAGTCTAACCAACAAGGCATATTTAAACCCTAGCACAAACTCAGCCTCCGAGCCGATCTGAATATTTCAAAACATTTCAAACACAACATAATAAGAATAGAAAAATAAAAAAATGGAGACAAAACAATTAATTATATCTCGGCTGTATCTCTGTTTTTATTTCTAGTGCAAGAAACAGCAAAAACAACTTAATAAGCGTGACTGTAGCAAATTAAAATTAGAAACACAGAATGAAAAGATCAAAGGGAGGAAACAAAAGATAACGAATTTACTTAACCTTCTCTGTTTTTGAAAAAAAAAATATTCGTGTCTTTAAGAAAAACATCTCGACTGAGAACAATAAGCTGTAGATAACAGAGCTGGATGCTACAGTTCACAAGTTCTGTCCGACTCACAAAGCTTTACGTAAAATGCAATTTTTTTTTTTTTTCATTTTTTTCCCCTCGTCTGTTAATATTCTGGATGAATCATACCTCATAAATGAGTTTTCTGACCTATAATACAGATTTTGGTATTTTAGCTATGACCATCAAAATAATCTCACAAGTAATTTAGAAAAGAGCAGACCTACTGATGCCTGTCTCAATGTGTCCTCTAAACCAATTCAACAGTGATAAGGCTTTCTTCATAGATAGCTCTCGAGAAACCAAGGACCACAAATGGATTAAGATCTCCAGCTTTCGACTTATTTATTTTTCTTACAACTTTGAATATTAATATGGGCTCCTATCAAGAATACACAAGGCTGGTTAACCGCTCTATTCCGAGCTACCTACATGGGGGAGAACTGATTATGATATGATAAAATGTTCCAGCTTTATCGGCATTTTACTTAAGACATGAAGCTCGGAGGTTTTATTACATTTGACAACTTGATCCGAGTCATCATGACAGGCGATAAATGTTTAGTCCCTAAAATGGTAATTGCATAATTTAACTCTTTAAGGCACGTAGTAGGTATCTGAATAGACAAGACGTAAGTAAGTCTAGGACTCAATGGTGTGATAGAAAAAAGAAGATGGGGTTGAAAAAGAAACGTACAAGAAAAGTTAAGGGTGGACACATCTATACTTCTGCACCTTATAGCTATGCCCCGCAGGAGGTCCAGGGTAATTGCCCCATTTCCCCTCCCTATAATCTGCCAATATTAGTCGTTATTAGCGTAGAGTTAAACATTAAAGGGAATTTCCGAGACTATAATATTGGTGGCCTATCCTTAGGGTAGAGCATCAATTTCAGATTGGTGGGGATCTGAATCTGGTAAACATGAAAGGACCAAGGCCTCTTTGTCAGATGATTGGCAGGGTTCCCCCAATCTAATATTGATCTGATATTGAAGGCCAACCTTAAGGATAGACCATCGATATTATAGTCCCTGAAAACCCCTTTACGTGAAGCAATTTGTATTTTAGTTTAAATATTAACACATCACCATACTTTTAGATGAAACTCCAGGATTTATGTTATAGTATGCAATTAATCCAGGACCTCTTACTGCTTTTATTTATAGTCCTTTAATACCATCTAAACTTTGTGTGTTTGCCAAAAATCTGGTCTAAAATAGAATAAGAACATTGATATTGACAAGTAAGTCAGCATGAAATTTGTTTTTGGCGTTTTATGTACTATGTGGAGGGCTACCAAGTGACCCAGGTAATTGAGGTTTTTATGCTTTTCAGCTTTAGCTTTGATGTATCCTCATATTTGTAATGTAATAGCAGGTGATGGTTGATAAATAGATGTAAACAGAAACACACATTCACGAGAATAAAACCAGAAGGCCGTGTCCCAGGAGCGCTGAGAACGTTGACATTCAATAGATTTTGCAAAGCCAGCACTTCTCCGCTAAATAGATAAGGTCTCCTCCATCTTCAGACTGAAAATGAGAATTCTTTGCTTTTCCCTGGTCTAAAGGCCTAACTAATGCTACAGAGACTTAGGGAATAACTAGAAAGGCAGTGAGTTAAAGGAATTTCCCATCTTCACATGACGTTAATTTATTGGTATCTATATGTCAGGACCTAGAATGGGACTGGAAAGCTCTAAGGAAAAAGAAGGGACTCCAGCTTATCAACACCATACATGTAGTATATAGTAGAGGGATAGTTTGTATCACCTGAGCCTCACGATATAACTAGACAAATACAATCATTGATAACCTTACAAAATAATTATTGATGGCCAAATATTAATTGAGGACATCACTATATAATTATTGATGGCCGAATAATCATTGATTACATCCCTATATAATTATTGATGGCCAAATATTCATTGATGACATCACTATAAAATTATTGATAGCCAATTAATCATTGATGACATCCCTATATAATTATTGATGGCCAAATATGCATTGATGACATCACTATATAATTATTGATGGCCAAATATTAATTGAGGACATCACTATATAATTATTGATGGCCGAATAATCATTGATGACATCCCTATATAATTATTGATGGCCAAATATTCATTGATGACATCACTATAAAATTATTGATAGCCAATTAATCATTGATGACATCCCTATATAATTATTGATGGCCAAATATGCATTGATGACATCACCAAAGAATCATTGATGGTCAAATAATTATTGATGGACAAATAATGATTAATGACATCACCAAATTATCATTAATGGCCAAATAATCATTGATGACATCACTATATAATTATTGATAGCCAAATATTCATGAATGACATCACCAAAGAATCATTGATGGTCAAATAATTATTGATGGACAAATACCGTATAAGACGCACCCAGGTTTTAGACAACAGAAAATAGGAAAAAATTTAATATTTTACTACTTTTACAAAGAAAAAGCTATTTGTTAAAAAAAAAATTGTTTTATTTCACCACATTCTGAAAGCCATAACTTTTACATTTTTTCATAGTTTGAGCAGTGTGAAGGCTTAATTTTTGCGGGACGAGCTGTAGTTTTTATTGGCACTATTTTTTGGTACATACGATTTTTTGATCACTTTTTATTTCATTTTTATTAGCGCTAAGGTGACCAAGAAAAGAGCAATTCTATTTTGTGGTTTTTACGCCGTTCACCGTGCGAGTCAAATAATGCTATATTGTAATAGTTCAGACTTTTACGGACGCAGCAATAACAATTTACATTTATTTTTTTTACATTGTGCTTGGGGAAAAATGGGAAAAGTTTTTTTTTTTTACATTTCAATAGTATTTTTCACTCCTGAAAATGTATCTAACTTTTTTTTTACACATTTTATTAGTTCCCCTAGGAACAACAAAGTGTACAATACACTGCAATACATGGTCGAGTTACAGAAACAGCGTAACTCGCTGAGCTTTGCTGTTTCCTTAACTCCCATAGCAGTGAAAGGCAGTTATAGAAGCAGCGTAGCATGCGAGCTACGCTGTTTTCGTAACTACTATTCAGTTCTATGGGAGTTAAGGAAACAGCAAAGCTCAGCGAGTTACGCTGTTTCTGTAACTCGACCATGTATGGTGTTTTCATAGCTACCGAGTTACGGAAACAGCGTAGCTCGCGGTGCCACACTGTTTCTGTAACTCCCATTCACTTCTATGGGAGTTACGAAAATAGTGTAGCTCAGCGAGCAGTCGGCTGTTTCCGTAACTCCCGACCACCTAACCAGGAAGTGGCCGGGAGACAGTGGAGCTTAATAAGCTAGAACAGGGCTTAGGGGGATAGGTGCGGGTCCCAGAGGTGGGACCCGCATCTATCTGACATTTATAACATATCCTGTCGATATGTCATAAATGTCCTTCATGGGAAAACCCTATAAATGCTGCGGTCGCTATTGACTGCGGCATTTAACTAGTTAAACGGCCAGGAAGTGTGATCGCTTTTCCTGGCCGTTAGAGCAGTGTGTCAGCTGTAAAACCCAGTTGACTGCAGTGTATGGAGCGGGCTCAGCGCGTGAGCCCGCTCCGCTCCAAACAACATCCCCTCCCCACTTCATGAAGTGCCGGCACATCATGGGTTGGGAAGGGATTAAGTAAAAAGTGGTCACGGGGCCCGGCGCAGCCGGGTCCCTTGACTGCCGACTATAAGACACAGGGACTTTTTAGCAAGATTTATTCTTGCTAAAAACTGCGTCTTATAGTCCGAAAAATACGGTAATCATTGATGATATTACCTATTAATCATTGATGGACAAATAATGATTAATGACATCACCAAATTATCATTGATGGTCAATTAATCATTGATGACATCACCATATAAGGCTATATATAATTTTCCACGATATATAATCCAGTCTTCATTTCCATGCCAACTGGTTCAGTTTAGAGTGAATGCATGATTGACCTCTAAACTGCCCACTTATAGCATTCTCTTATGTTGGAGGAGGGACTTAAGGCTACGGGAGAAATTGTCACGTTGTAACCTCTTCTGCTACACCACTGGCATATATAGAAAATGTCATGATATGCCACGTGCCATAGAAAACACAAAGGACAGCAACAGAAAAAGAGCTAATATTTTATCTTCACCAGGTGCCACCACAGCAGGTCCCTCTTGTTGCCTACCTTTGTTTTGCATCTTAATTATTATTAGGTGCACTTATAAGGTTTGAATTTGTGTTATGAGAAATTGGATTTCTTAATCAAATTCAAGCAAAGGTAAGGGTGGACACGTCTGTACGTGATTGGGTCAAGTCTGCCAGATTGGAAGCCACTCTTTCTTAATGGGTTTCCGATCTGGCAATAGATGGGAGTCCCAAGCAGAGGACCTCTTCTATGATGTCCATTTGTCCTAATACAGCATATGGAGAAGGGTTGTCTTGTGGAGACAGTCCCTATAGTGTTATATACAAGGTAGAAATACTGAAGGAGTAGACTTTAGATATGGCGAAAACAAAATTCAAATTAGGAAAAAAATTGGGGAAATTGTCAATCTCGAATGGTCTAAACAGCCCTTACAGCTCACAAAGCTTTTCTCGTTCCTCACAATGGCGATCTCAGAATTTAGAATTTCTGAAAAGGAACAAGAGGTTTAGGGAGCAGCAGATGCCAGAGTAGAATGCAAAGTGCGGCAAGTGTCTGACCCTGACAAATATTTTATGGAAGTCAATATTTTTTGCCTTTCAAAAGAATTATTCAGCGCACACGCCGCTCCTGCCATATCTCCTATAGCATAATTGAGATTTAAGATTTATTTTACCTTTTTCACAGTCCTTATTTGTACAGGGATTCAAACTCAGAGACAGCTTATTCCAAATCCATTTAATTATCTCCAATGTTCTATCGCCTAATGCTTTCTTCAGAGGATTTCAATGAGCCCAATTTCTGCCAGGTCTTCAGTGACCCTCCTGCCTGAGATTAGTAAGGTTGTGTCTCTGTCAACGAGCGAGAGTAACTCTTCCACAAACTGCCACCTTCACTTAAAATTTTAACATTTAGTTTGCCCGCAGTAATGAGTCATGGGATATAAGAAAATGACAAGTTCAAATCGACTCAGATTTTATTTCCTTTCCATAGATACAGTTTTAGAATTTATTACAGAGCGCTCCCGTTAACCATAAAAACGTATGCTCTCCCTTCAATAGGAAATCTACTGGAAGCCCCTCTGACCAGTAGTGTTGGTACTACAGGGAAGGTGGCCAGGTGCCCACTGAAGTCTACAGATGTCCATGTCATCTATTGTTTCCACACATGCCAAGACCTGTTCATGACATGGCTCTTGGCTTTGACTTAAAGATTATCTTCTTGCATTACCTTTTAATATACTTTTAATTGAAGGCATTGCTAGCTAATAATCCGAAGGAAGGGC
Organism: Rhinoderma darwinii; assembly: GCF_050947455.1. Lineage (NCBI taxonomy): Eukaryota > Metazoa > Chordata > Amphibia > Anura > Rhinodermatidae > Rhinoderma > Rhinoderma darwinii. The sequence goes on along the minus strand of NC_134696.1, from coordinate 18,900,924 downwards.
CTGATTGGCATGGTCCCCATAGATGGTGCAAGAGAAGCCCTTACTTTGGGGGACCCAATGCCTCCATTGAACTTAATGGTTGGCTTGTTGATTTCCATGTTGATTGCTGCGTATTCCTGCATTCAGAAGTCAATGCTGGATTCTGGAATAATCTGACTGTGAGAAGTACCAAGAACAGCACCCCGAGTGATCGACTGGTGACCAGGGGACGTTGCAAAAGACAAGGAGTTCTAAAACTAAACATTCCGGTAGACAAGGGATAAATAAAATTTGTAACACATCCCATCAAATACATAGGTTACATACTTAATGTCACCAGTTTTTGGCCATGTACAAAAATGATTTAATACTTTCAAACTATTTAAAGTTAGGGAAATCCTGGATGATCTTACATTAGGAAACTTCATGTTCAGCAACTCCCTAATATACGTCTATTGTCAGAAGTGCACTTTTTGGAGAGTAAGTTTTCTAATAGTAGAAGAAGGAAGATCTAATTTCCCAATTCCCTGTCAGTCCATCAACACCGGATTGTGCCTGACAGGCCGCTGCTCATGAAAATAACATTTCCAATAGTAACATGATATGAAGGAGTTGCTATATATTATATTCCCTAATATGTTACTGGAAGTTTTATGAATTCGTGAACTTCTTGTCAAATATCCCATCAGAGGATCCATGCAATGCTTCAATGCAGGGAAAGGGAGAACAATTAATACCGAAGGTGTTCCAGCAGCTAGAGCCCCTAAAAATCACTTACCCTAGTGCATCTTAAAAGGGTTTTAGACTGGACAACACCTTTAAATCACCTCGAGACCCATGAAACCTATGTTACGACCTTAAAGAAGTTCTCTGCTGTAGACAATTCCTGCTTCTTAGAAGGGTCCCTTAACAATAGGATGATCACAAAGTGTCCACCTGCTGAGACCCCCAGCGATCAGCTCTAATCTGTGGAAAACCTGTCAGTAAGTGTTCAATTTCCCTGCAGCGCCACCACAGGGGAAACTAAGCATTGCATAGTGTCGATTCATATCAATGTATTGTCTGTGTAATTCAGGACAGGACAAGTCCACCAGAGCGAGAGACGTTCCTTGTGATCACTCTCCACTCTGGCCAAGAGATAAGGATCCTGAACAGAGGACCCCCCTCTATTAACTCACAATTCTCTAATAGGGTGTATGGAAATGTTGTTTTCTTTAACTGGACAATCCTTTTAAAAGGACACCACTCAAAACTTAGACACTGCGTTATACGTACTCCACGGCCTGAGCATGACTTGTATCTTTGCTGTTCTTTGAGTCATGCTCCGCCCCCTACTAGTCATAGCACAGTGTATCATTTTTGCCTGGAGTCTTCCTTTAATTATGACACAATCACTATTTCCTATTGCACTAAATGTTATCATCTCTGAGTGATATAAGATTGCACTTCAGCACGATATCTAAGCCTATGTCATCCCAGCAAAGTTTTATGCGGCAAACAAAGTATTTCAAATGCAACCCCCGAACCACCCCCCCACACTAAAAAAAAAAAAAAAACATCCGAAACTCTCAAGAGTGAAAAAGAGGTCATCAGAGCGTTAGTCAGTCAGACGATCATTCTTTCTCTGTCTGTTTTATTCGATTTTGTTTCTGCAAAGTGGTAGTGCCGTAGTGAACAATAGCTGAAATTGCCTCACCTAGTTTAATGTATGCAGATGGAGGGATAAATGTATGCGTTTGATTGAACATTATGAAAATGTCATTAGTGTTATAGGGAAACTAGACCATCCTTTCTCGGCAGGCTAACACATTGCAAGCAGATGCCGCACTTGCTCCCACATACTGATTTGTCATTAACCTCAGTCTTAACTTTCTGGGACCACCCTGAGCTCTAGTAAAAAATAATGTAGCATTTTGTGAGCGAGCCGCTCTCGTTTGTATCCATTCCAAATTTCTCTGAATTATATAAGGTGATTTGGTGATTGTAAACTACTGTTCCCCGGGGCCTAGGTTGATGCTACCAAAATCCATTGTGCTTATGAGCGTCTTAAATCGAAATGTAGTCCCTGTGGAACCCTTTCAAATTGCCTTTGCCCTCTCTTGCCCTCTCCATCTCTCTCTCTAGTCAGTTAGTGAACTGAGACAGGAACCCAGGACGCCAACGAACGTTCCGACAACTTCTGTCCAAACTGTTATTAAAGTTACCCCGCTCCTGAAAACGTCCTACACAATAAACCTTATCGCGGAGGAGCATTATTTTTCTTCCAGCCACCACTTTATATTTGCATTTTATCGGTAAATTAGAAAACGACTCTTCTATTACTGAAAGGCTAATTGGGGTAGGCTGAATACAGAGAAACCATTAGATTCCTGTGCGGTAATAACAGCCAGAGCTTGCTGGCCCCAGTGTACGTTTGGAAGTTATTTTGCAAGCTCAGCTTTCTGCTGGTAATTACTGATCAACATAGAATATGGTTGAGATGAAATGACAGTGATCTTGTTTTGTGCCAAGAACAAAGTTAAAAAAAGAAATTTGGAACTAGGAACAACAAAGTTTTACTTTAGCTATCTGATAAAGCAGAGGGTTCTTTCTTTTATTTGAGTTCAGTTTCTACCCATCTTCTACAAAAGGTCTCTTTGCAAAGATGAATGAATGAATGGATGGATGGATGGATGGATGGATGAATGGATGGATGGATGGTTGGGTGGGTGGGTAGATGGATGGTTGGTTGGGTAGGTGGATGGTTGGTTGGACTGATGAATGGTTGGGTGGATGGATGGTTGGTTTGTTGGGTGGCTGGCTGGATTGATGGTTTATTTGGTTGGATGGTAAATGGATGTATGGTACTGTTGGGTAGATGGGTGGATGGATGGATGGATGGAAGGATGGGTGGATGGATGGATGGATGGATGGAAGTATAGATGGGTGGATGTTTGGGTGGATGAATAGATAGACAGAAGAATACATGAGTGGGCACTTGGAGGCCTAATTCACATCACGTTTTTGACCTACGTTTCACGTAAACACCAGGACAAGCTCCCAACTTATACATAAAACATAGACTGTGACAGATGCCCAAAATCAGTCCTCCATGGACTATAATGGTATTCGTTTATAGCATACATAATGAAAGGTTATCGAATAGCCCATGATGGATACGTCTAACTGAGGCCTGTGACGTATACAGTGGCATATGTCACTTATAGGCTTCCATGTTAGAAAAAAGTATACTGCATGGTATACATGTTTTTTTCTGCATCCCATTGTATGGAATAGTGTAGTCTATTACACTATTCCATACCTCTAAATAAAAGGTATACAAATGTATGCCAGCTGGACGGAGACCAAAAGGATACCTTTTTTGCCCTGTCGGGCTAACGGAGCCCTATGGACATGTTTAGCACGTACGTTGGGAGGTTGAACAGGACCTAACCTATAACTCATCCACTGCTCCTCTGAATGACCTGCAATGTATATCTTCCCTAGGAACCATTGACTCCATGCATGCTCTACAGCTGATCTATAGCGCCACATATGTAAACAGGCAGGAATGGCGGCCACGAGGTATACATACTTTCTATTAATGCCGTTTTAACACCCTGTTATTTTCAGGTCCAACATTCTGTGCTGATTGATTTCTTAAGATATCTTTATAGTAGTCGAAGCTCTGATACAGAGCTCCAAATCCCCTGTAAAGAAAAATAATTAAATAACAAAATTCAGGTCTGCCTGCAGCCACAACTAGGGGGAGCTTATAAGCTTACTGCATACTTCTTTATTATTCAGTACAATGTATAAACAGTATACAGTGAGCTCCTGAGCGCCCTCTAGTGGTGACTGCAGACAGTCAGAATTTCATCTTTTATTTCTTATATCTTTTATTATTTTATGTCTATACAGGGGGTTTGGAGCACTATAATCAGAACATTCAAGCTCCAATGACAATAAATATATGTTAAGAGATGAATCTGCACGAAGTTTTAGATATATTTAGATTACAAAAAATAAAATAAGTGTCAACGTTTACTTTAAAGAGTATCTGTCAAAGAACAGTAAGGCCCTGTTCACACTGAGTTTTTTTGGCGTTGCTTTTGAAGTGGTAACTGGGACAAAAAACGTCCGAAATGCCTCCCATGGATTTCAATGGGGGGCGGAGGCGTTTTTTTTCCCGCGAGTGGAAAAATGCGCTTGTGGGAAAAAGAAGCGTCATGCCATTTCTTCAGGTGTATCCATCTCTGACCTCTCATTGACATCAATGGGAGGCAGAGAAATCGGTTTTTGCTGTATCTTTTTGACCGCGGCGCTCGATGGCCGCGGCTGAAAAACGCTGCAAAAAACGCGGCAAGTTTTCTGCCAGCAGTTCAAATTCTGCCTCATTTTGAGGAAGGTTTTTCCACCAGCAAAAAAAAAACTCAGTGTGAACTAGGCCTTAAAGATTCCCTCCTTAAACTATGAAATCTATTAGATGACGACTTAAATCACACCCTACTGCCCCCTGTAGGATATCTAATAGATGCTTGTGCCCGCCCCTTTGGCATGTCATTGACACATGTAAGAAGATATTAGAAGATAGTAAGAAGATATCAGTGGGGGTCTGTAGGCCGAGTCCCTCGCCAATCGCTAGAACAAAAGGGCTGAGGAGACCTGGTGAGCGTTGTGCCCCTTTGATGCCTATCAGCTCGATTTGGCTCCGTTCCCATTGCAATCAATAAGGTTTTTAGAGTTATAGTAAATAATACTAAGTAGAGCCAACTGTAGTAAACATCGCTGTTATATATGTAACCCTAATTCTACCTCATTGTAGGAATTACAACATGTCACGGTATTATGGGTAATAGTTTTGTAATCTTTTAATGGAGTGTCACTAATGGAATCCTAAACATGCCGGCTAGTTATTATTAAAGTCTATTAAATGGCAATATAGTTACATATTAATTACCATTATTAGCAGGTGATCTCTCTTTAATGACGTTACCCCTACTGTTCTATTATATCTGTTTTACAGGATAATTATCCATTAATGTAAATATTCCTAAACAGTTTATAATGGAGTGCAGCCGTGAAACGACTTCGGGTTTTCCCATTGAAGCAGAAACCTTATAAATATAAGTTTTCCATATACCTTATATAGAAGCGGGCAAAGGCTGGTAACATACAGTATATTTGCCTAGTAATATTTGTTATTTGTCATAAAGGGACAATCCTATGACAGATATAGACGTCATAGGGGAGGTCCTCTACTCAGGACCCCCCTGCGCTGGCCGACCGAGTCTGTTCATCTCTTACATGTTGGCAAGTTCATTTGAATGGTAAAGATGTAATACTACATTTGCCCTACAGAGGTCGCTGCCAGTGAAAAGCATGGCTGATTGCCAGGCCAGGTTTAATTTATAAAGGGGTTGTGTGTATATATAACCCTTCAATGTATTATTCATCAACAATTGTGTCCTCTTATCTTCAAATTATATTTATATATAAATATAATCTACATAAAAGTCATATAAATACATTGCATTGCTTTAGGCCTCATGCACATGGCCGTAAGGGTTTTTACTGTCCGCAAATACGGATGCACATCCATAGCCGTCCACAATTGCGAACAAGAATAGGAAATGTTCTATATTTTGCAGATCATTTCTACGGCCCGGACACACATCCGAAAATATACTGAAAGGTGTCCATAGCCTATAGAAATGAATGGGTCCGCAATTTGATCCATAATTACCTGATCCGTATTTACGGAAAAAAAACTATGGTCGTGTTTATGGGGGCCTCACTGGTACAGATCTTGAACCACAGTCTGTATAATACTCCAGAGCTGAATTCAGACTTCGACTAGTTGAGTTGAATTTATAAATAGTATGCAGTAAGCTCCTCGGCTCCCTCTAGTGGTGGTTGCAGGGATTCAGAGTTTTATCTTTTTAACTTTGAACCTATGCACTGGATTTGGGGCTCTGCTCTAAAAATTGGAGCTTCGACGACTGTATATATAGATATATTAAGAAATGAATCAGCACAGAATTGTGGAGCTGAATACCACATGGCATTAAAAAGCGGGTATTCAAAAATTCTCAACCATTTCCTATGCTTCCTAAAGAAGTACACAATTTACAGACACAACATGGCCTTACAAGAAAACGGCAGCGGAGTTTATTTTTCCTACTGTATAAAAAACACAATATTAAATATGGATGTCATCGAGCACACGTTGCCGGTGTTTAAAAGGTTCCACACAAGGTCAAGGCAATAAAACAAGCATTTTGTTTTCAACAATCCCATGCAATTCATTTTATTAAAATATCTGGAATGAACCTTCTCCCATTCTTTAGACTTGTCATGCCGTTTTCAGCATCAGCCAATCAGTCGCATACAGCGTCCGTCAAGGACAAGGCTTTTTACCTCCAGACAAAGAGTGAAAAACTGGTTATATAATGTACAGAAACATAATCATGCCGTCTCCGGTCCTCGTGTGCATATATTCTATGGCTGCCTTTCATCATTTGTCTACCTACATTCCCAGGAGACAAAAAAATTTACGTAAGATTAAAGGGTCACATTTTTTCCATCGCCTTCCTCTCAGGACAATAAGTTGATGTCCTATTATTTTAGCATTGTTTTTATGTCTATTTTTATAGCTTTTGACTTTATGTAGAATGGATTTACAGTCGTTATTACTAAAACCGCAAAGCCGGAGTGAAACACATTGGAGTATATGTATAAGAAGTGTCAATGGTGGAAAATCACTATAGAGGCAGAACATGGAAATACTATGGGGCCCTTGGGGAGAGGGGCCCAGCCCTAGTTGGGGCCCAAGGTACTGGGTGTGCAATCCTGTGCAGGACTTCCCTCTCCAGAGGAACTACATTGTTAGAAAACAAGAGGGTGAAGACTTTGCCCAAGGGTCACGGATAGGGCTAGAATTGGGAAAGAACCCCAGGTCCGTCTCTCCAGGGTGACAAAACCCGGTATGATAATGAATGGCTCATTTTGACTTTTGCAATAAGGTCCTCTTTATTCTATGTACGCTGCAGAACATATACCTAAAAGCAGTTTGAGACATTGTAATGGTTCAGGTGGGAGTTCCAGTTGATGGAATTTATTACCATGTTTCGAGAATCACCGGTTCATGAATGGATTGGGATACTCCGGCCATTAGGTTACATTGAGTAATCAATATGAGATGTTTGATGCTTGCTTTCAACATATCAAAGAGAATAATCAATGAATCAGTTCTTGTAATTGTATTCTTTTTAAGATGGTGGAAGGGCCAAATCGGCAAATCATCGGATGACTGAATAGATTTTCTCAATTACTGGACTGTTGGTTGATCTTTGAGCACCATTTAACACTTTACATTTGTATGGGATTATTCTACATAAAAAGTTCAGTGACTTTGCAGTACTTGTCTTGTACTGAAGCATCTATTATGGTACAGAGCTGTAATCAAAATTCTGCAGGCTTCAGAGCTGAAAATTCCCAGCATTCCCTACACAATGCTTGCACTGGTGATTTGCTTTCTGGAAAGTGTAGTCTTTACACCAGGTACTGGATGAAAAAAAAAAATATTTAACTGTTCCACTACAAAATAGCAGCTCAGCTACGATGTTAGGGGCGTGTCTGTCGACAAGTCTGTTGACAGTTTTTTAACAGCAACCAACAGAATTTTGAATACAGCTCTGAATTATTATATAGGCTGTACAGTAATGCAATGTGTCCTACTCTGCATCTCACTAGGTCCAATTCTTTTATGGGTGCTCATACGGTATTTTTTTTTTTTTTCACTTTAAAGAACTTTTCCCCTCTACTCAGGTACTTGGCTATTAATTAGTTCCTAGTTTCTCCAACAATGGTGACAACAGAAAGGGGCATTGTAATGGTGACCATTACTGTCCTTGCTACGTCTTAAATGGACTGAGTGTTAAAGGCGTTTTTCATGAACAGAAGTCATGGAATATGGTTAGGATATGCTATGACCTCATGATCCCCCACAATCACGCTGGCAAAGCGCCAAGGGCGCTACATTTTTTTTTTCTGCTACTCCCAATGGCCATTTTGCAGGTACTGAAACTCAACCCCATTCACTTGTTGCAGTTCCATGCACAGTGACAAAGAGGTTTTCAAACCTTTTTGTAGGGATCGATGGGGTTACGATCTAGGAAAACATATTCATGGAAAAAAACACATTTAAGGCCATCATTCCTATAACCAACAGAAAAGGGAAGGATCATGTTCACCACCAAGACCATTGGAAGCCCACGTGAGTCGTACATTGTCCGATCCCCATCTAATTGTGGGCTTTAAGTGACCAGCTGAAAGGCTAGAAGTCCATAATGATAAGATTAGCAACCCCATATATGATGGCAGAACACACTTACTCTACAGATCACCTTATAAAATAAACTTGCATCCACTTTATCGAAATGTACAATTTTTGGAAGCGACAACATCCTGAGCCGTGATGGTGTTTGCAAGTCTGATTAGATTTCCTTTCCTACTGCAAGCCCTGGGAGAATCCCATCTGATTACAAGAGAGAATTAAGGCAGCCTGAAACCAGCGGAGACAGTATCACCATACACTGAGATGACAACCTGATTGCTTCTCTCTATCAGCACAGTTAAATATAACGATTGTATATTTTACTATGACAGAATTTTTTAAATTCTAAATTATTCAGCTCCATCGAGTAAGAGATTCTGTCCATGTTTAAAGTCAAATCATCGTCTCGGGCTTATGATGTAGCCTGGTGATAAATTACCAGTCACAGCCTACATCTCCAACGATGATTTGGTACACATACCGCACCGTGCATGGCAGGTCATTTAGACTATGAATAGGATTAAGCCCAACCGAAAGCCCTAGGGGACTACAAAATCATAACTAGATTATACTAAATTTTTCCTTGACAATCTGTGTGCGATTAAATGAGGATGATTTAAAAGCAATTCATTGTACTCTCGGCAGAGGTTCCAGCTCTAAATAAGAGTTTGGTCTTTGTCATTTTTTTATTGCAAAAGTATTAAGAAGAATCATTAATTGAGATGCAAATGAGCTGTTAACCATTTATTAGTCCATCACAAGAGGTTTAGCACCAAAATATCCAAATAACATAGTCAATAATTCTGATGAGTAAAGGAAGTGAAGTAAATTGGATAGATAGATATGAGATAGATATGAGATAGATATGAGATAGATATGAGATAAATATGAGATAGATATGAGATAGATATGAGATAGATATGAGATAGATATGAGATAGATATGAGATAGATAGATAGATAGATAGATAGATAGATAGATAGATAGATAGATAGATAGATAGAGAGCAAAAATAGGCAGCACTCCGTTTGTGAAGGTGAAAAAAGAGGGTACTTTTATTGTCCCATAAGCAACGTTTCAGCTCCTTCCACTGGAGCCTTTCTCAAGCGACTAACACGTGTTTGTTACAGCATATAAAACATAGTGACAATCAAGAATCCAATTATAGATCAATAAGGTCAAAATAGACAAAAATCCGTTCATATAAAAGCAGTATTCAAAACAACTCACATTAATGAGTAAAGTGCAAACATCTCAAATATAAATAAGATGGATATTACAGAGTGTACAGTCAAGAGACAGTATCTTCCCTGAAGTATCCAATGGACACAAGTGTTGACTGTACACTTTGTAATATCCATCTTATTTATATTTGAGATGTTTGCACTTTACTCATTAATGTGAGTTGTTTTGAATACTGCTTTTATATGAACGGATTTTTGTCTATTTTGACCTTATTGATCTATAATTGGATTCTTGATTGTCACTATGTTTTATATGCTGTAACAAACACGTGTTAGTCGCTTGAGAAAGGCTCCAGTGGAAGGAGCTGAAACGTTGCTTATGGGACAATAAAAGTACCCTCTTTTTTCACCTTCACAAACGGAGTGCTGCCTATTTTTGCTCTATATACAATTGGGATTTTGGTCTAATCTCCTGGGCTTGCACCCATATTATACCGGTGCTGCTGGATCCATCTGTTTATCTAGATATAGATAGATAGATAGATAGATAGATAGATAGATAGATAGATAGATCCTAAGCCAATTCCCTCCCTCTAGAGGTATGGGTCGGCTCTGGTGCCTAAGAGGGCCCAATGGCCCCTCTGTCATGTAGGAAGACACTAGTTTTATAAAATACACATGATAGTTGGGGCCCAACAAATTTTGTATTGGGTTCCCAGGAGCTATATGTTACAACTGGGTTTACACCGTCTCTGGGAAAGCTGTTGTGTAGGGAGATATCATTTCATTCAAAGGACTTCAGTAAAATATGAGTCAAATACAAAAAGATCAATAGCAGTGTTCTAAAATCTAAACTCCTATTTCTGCATTGGGGATTCAATTTAGGAGTCCACATGACAATACCGACAGATCAAAAAACATTTTAATTGCTCTAAATTTTATTTTAAGAAAATGTTGGTAAGCACTTTCCGTAGGGTTGGACTAGAATTCCTTGGGTCCGTCAAAGGAAATTATTCTGAGAGCCAAGTATTCCTTCACACAACTATAGAGTTACACTAGAGGGAGCTCTCTACATAGGGTATTATATAGCCTCCTTTAACCCCAATAATGAAACAGTAAGCAGTGAGCTCCCCCTAATGGCAACAAAAATAAGTGTATTATTTACATTAACTAAGATTCTAATAAATTGCTCGATGGGGGATTTCCAGGTACTGGGACCCCTTTATTTATGTCCCATCTTCCATCTACATATACAGAACCTGTCTGGCTCCACTTTGAATGGTATTATAAACTATATTGTTATCATTGCTCATGCCGGACATATTATCCAAATTCTGAATCAACCAAAAAAATAAATAATTGCATTAGCTTCAAAGTCACTTCCTAATGGGGTTATCTTCTGCTAGACCTTCGGGACTCATTATTGTGTCCGGACCAGGGCCAAATAAAGGATTCTCTGGTTCTCAGGTGGGCCAGTCTGACCCTGAATCTGCATGATTATTGGCAAATGAATAGTCAGTACATTGCCATATATTTTAATGAATGTACTCTTTAAAGATATCAAGCTGAGTCATATATATCCGCGGGACATATATACAATTAAGATGAAAAACGTCCTCTCGAAAAAATGGTCTCTGGGAAAAATGACCCTGAGCATCCATTAATACCGCTCAGTTTCTATAAGTCTCACTACATAATAGATACAGAGATTCCCATGTCCCCAAATACGAAAATCTATTTAAAGTCGAGTGAACTTTTTAAACTTTTATTAAGACCTGAGGTTACCTGGCTGCTTTGAAGAATGTGTAATGTGTAATGTGGGGAAGGACAGCCGGTCATTCTGAATGCAATAGACTTCAGGCTTTACTATATGGAGCTATTAAAATGTGCTGGAAATATCGGAAATTCTGCCTTATCCCCAAAGTGAAGCCCTCGAAATGTAATTAGAATTTCACTTTTTGTAGTTTTGCTGCTGCTCCAGCCTTTATCTTTAGAGACTTTATACTAATTCCGGGTCACAGAAGAGGAAAAGGTGAGAACCGGGGTCTATAATGAAGGCCGTAAAACCCTCTGGTGGGTTGGAAGTTTTTGACTGAGATTCATATCCCGGGAACGTCATGGTAACTGGAGCAATAGATAAATTGTTCCAACATATCGGTTTCAAGTTATATCCGTAAAGTCCAGGGCTACACACTGAGGGTGACAAGCGATACAAGTGTGTGTAGTCCAAGTCTTATTCTGAACTTTAATCATTTTTTTATGGGTTATGTATATTAATAACATCTATCTATCTATCTATCTATCTATCTATCTGTCTGTCTGTCTGTCTGTCTGTCTGTCTATCTATCTATCTATCTCATATCTATCTGTCTGTCTGTCTGTCTGTCTGTCTATCTATCTATCTATCTATCTAGGAATCCAAAAAATGAGCAGCAACTCCAATATTGAAAGTGAAAAAAGTGGGTACTTTATTGCCCGTGCAACGTTTCAGCTCCGTTCACTGGAAAGGCTCCAGTGAACGGAGCTGAAACGTTGCACGGGCAATAAAGTACCCACTTTTTTCACTTTCAATATTGGAGTTGCTGCTCATTTTTTTGGATTCCTGTGTATTTGGGACTTGGTCGGTCCCTCTGAGCTTGCACCCACACGCTGCTGGTGCTGCTGGACTTTGTATATATCTGTATCTATCTATCTATCTATCTATCTATCTATCTATCTCTCATATCTATCTATCTATCTCATATCTATCTATCTATCTATCTATCTATCTATCTATCTATCTATCTATCTATCTATCTATCTATCTATCTATCTATCTATCTCTCATATCTATCTATCTATCTCATATCTATCTATCTCATATCTATCTATCTATCTATCTATCTATCTATCTGTCTATCTGTCTGTCTGTCTGTCTGTCTGTCTATCTATCTATCTATCTATCTATACTTATCACATCTTTCTTTCTTTCTTCTTATATTATTCTCTCTCTCTCCCTCTCCCTTTATCTCGCTCATGTTTTCTCAGTGTTTGTTTGCGTTTCCTCCCACAAATTGGGGACAGTGAGTGGTGACAACTTCTGTACCGCGCTACATAATATGTTGGCGCTATCCAAGCACATAACAATAAATAATATCTACCAATAAATCAAGACACCAATAGAAGCTGAGAGTATTTCTGGAAATAGTAGGCACTGGATTAAGGGTTTTTTCCTTCCATCTGAAGTAATAATATCTGTTCTGCTGTTCCACGGTTTAAAATGTTTATTTCCTTCTATTTTGCTAAACTTGTTTTCTTAAAAATGCAGAAGTGTCTAAAATGAGATGTTTTTTAAGCTGCGTTTGTTATTCGGTGTCTAACTCCAAACTTGAATTTTTGCCCTTTTTTGGAATTTACTGAAATAATCAGCAGATTTGCAATGTAAATACAAGCAAAATAATAAAGAAAATAACCCCAAAGTGCTACCTCTGTCATGTCAGGTTGCTTAGTTGACAGTTGCTATGTGTGCCAATTAGAAGGTGGGTCTCTCGAGGCCAGCTATGCATATTTTATATCACCAGCTATAGGGCTGCGTAATGATATTTGATCAGCAAAGCAATTTTAGTCTAAATAAGTCTGCTAAATAGAAACCACAGTGTATCCCCAATGTATATCTTTCATCTGTTTCCCACATATAAAATTGTCATATTATATTTGTTACCACTTCTTAAGTCCTGGTCTACTGGGGGGATGGGAGGGGAGCTTCCACAAAGAATTCCTTTGGGGGCTAAGACAGTAGCTGCCTCATATTTAGGATAAATAAAATATTTCTCTATTAAACAGGAAAAAAATATTTATAATAAGAAGTGGGCTCAGATAAACCAAAAACAAGCAAAACGACAACAACAACAAAAAATAAAAACTTTCCAATACAAATAAATGATAAACAGCAAAAAAACAAAAAACAAATAAACAATAGAATAAATTATAAAGAGATAAAATTTGTAAATAAAAAAAATGTTAAGCAAAATGAAATAATAGAAAAGTATAAATAAAATACATGAAAAATGCAATTAAAAGGGAAAAAAATAAGTAAAAAATGAAATTAAAATGGAAAAAAAATGAAAATGCCATTAAAATAGAAATAAATACGTAAGAAATTATTGTAATTCATTGATATAATTGTTCTTTTTTTTTATATATAAATATAAAATGCATCAAATTTGGGAGTTTAACAGAATAAAGTTATTAAATGATGTTTTTGCGTAAATAATATATGTGTGTGTGTATTGTAGCTTCGTTGTTGCTGTTTTGCCAAAGGACGGTTAAGCGCAATCAGGCTATTTTCAGACATTAGTTCATGAATTAAGCTGTGGGTTTGCAGCGCTAATCTGTCTCCTCTTGTGTCGAAGAGAAATATTTACTGGAGGAAAAGGTTTTGTTGACTTCCCAATGAGTTAGAGTAGAAAATAATCTTTAATCTTAAGAAAGGG